>NW_026652306.1:2499870-2515203 GCF_009828535.3 Hylobates moloch | reverse complement strand
AAAAAAAAAAAAAAAAAAAAAAAAAAAAAGAAAAGAAAATAGCATAGCATAGCTACAGTTAGTCATCAATTTCTTTGACACATAAAATCAAATACAGAAAAAGGAAATAAAACACAGCTGTTTTAAATATTTAATTATTTTTGATTTAATAATCTAACAAAAAGAAATTATCGATTATTATCTTACCTTTTAATGTTTGGAGTACCAAAAATTGTAAGAGACAAGGAAGTACTATAAACTCTGCATATGCATACATGTTAGCTGGGGATCACGTTACAGTGAAGATTCTATTTTAGTAGACACGTGATGAGGCCAGAGATTCTGCATTCTTTTTTTTAGTTTTATTTCTTTGAGACAGAGTCTCGCTTTGTCACTCAAGCTAGAGTGGAGTGGCACGATCTTGGCTCACTGCAGCCTCCGCCTCCCAGGTTCAAGAGATTCTTCCTGCCTCAGCCTCCGGAGTAGCTGGGATTACAGGCTTGTGCCACCACGCCCAGCTAATTTTTGTGTTTTTAGTAGAAACGGGGTTTCGCCATGTTGGCCAGGATGGTCTCAAACTCCTGACCTCAGGTGATCCACCTGCCTCTGCCTCCCAAAGTGCTGGGATTACAGGCGTGAGCGACCGCGCCCGGTGGAGAGTCTCCATTTTTAACGGATTTCTCCGAGATGCTGTTCCTAGTTCATACTTGAAGTAGGAACGGCTGGAAAGCAGAGCATGAAGTAAAGATGAAAGTGCCCACATTTTATTTGCAACTCGTAAGCCCCGAGTGGTTTGAATGAGAAATAGAGAAAAGTGAAGAAAGAAAAAAAGGGAAAGAAGCGAGGAAATATGATTCTTTACGACATTCACTGCAAGGAGTTAAAATTGTCAAAAAAGTTTCACTGATGTGTAGTCACAATGAACTAAATTTTTCATGAAAAGGTGCAAGGATGAAGTTAACCCTGAGAGAGAGAAAGGCTCTTGAAGTTAACCTTGAGAGAGAGAAAGGGATTATCTTCAAAGCTTGTCAATTCTCACTCAATGAACAGCTGTTTCCTTCATGCTTTTCAGTGTCATCAGCTGGCCCCTCAGTGACTTCTTAGAAATCTAGATGCTTTCATCATGGGGGCGGTATTTCAGCTAAGCCCAAAAGTATAAGGGAACCACCTAAAACAGGCAAGGTGCTAAGAAAAAGAAAAGAGAAACAATGTGTAAGAAGGCCCAATATTCACAACAAATACGTTATTTCTCTCTCTTCCAAGCTTGTTTTACTTTTTCCTCCATAAAAGGTTATCACCACTTGATGGTGAATATATATTTTATTTATATATAAAATAGTTAAATATAAATATATTTATATTATATATTATATATGTTTATAATAAATATATTTATTTATGTTAGGTAATATATTTATATTATAGTATATGTATATATAATATATAAAATACATATGTAATCTTATATATCATATATGTGTATATATGCATGTACACGTGTGGGTATATATGTATAACAGGTTTGTTTTTATTTTCTTCCATTATAATAATGTATTATAATTGAGAGCAAAGATTGTTTTTGTTATCTAGCCCCAGAATAATGTCCAACACCTAGTAGCTGCTAAATAACACTATGGTAAATAAATAAATGTGTCAGTAAATTTTAAAGAGTATCTATATGAAGAGATTGAGTCCAAAATGAAACAGTCAAAATGGTTTTTCCCTTCACTCTTGGTTATATAATTTTTCCCTATGGCAATGCATTTTCCTGTGCCAATTCTTCAAATCAGGGAGTTACACAGAAATTCACCTGATGAAAAGTTTTGGATTAGCATTTCATTTGCTATTGCAGATTAATTAACCAAAGCCAAAAATTAGCATGGTTTGTGTTTGGGGCAATTTGCAACAAATCATTTTTTCAGAAAATAATATCTCTCAGGCTAACAGAAATTATAAAGTTCTGATAAAAATGAACATACATATTTTGCTGAATTTTGATTATATTTTCCCTTGATTTAGAAAGTAATTTAAATCAGTTTCAATACTGTCACTATACAGTTCATTATTTATAATTTAATTTGTTGCAAATAGGACTATTTTTATGAATTTTAGGCATAATTTGAAATCATACTCTAACTAGGTCGAGAAACCTTTTCCTAAAGGATAGATATAAGATATTTTAAGGTATATTACTTAACAATTTAAAGCACCTTATTTTGACATTATAAAGTAGTGTTTATTAATGTATCTGACATTTTAGCTTCATGGTAGCACATTTATGAATCTCCTTTTCATTTTGCTCCACATTTATCAGTAGTTTTATTTATATAATTTCTGTTTCCCAGTAGAAATAGTGAGAGAAAAATCAAATTAACTTTGTTTTATATTTTTGACTGTGATGCTTAGATGTTCCTTTTATCAAATTCAATATGTGATGCATTTTTTCAGTGTTTACAGTACATGCTAATATCACAGATTGTATTTCTACAGATAATTCTCTTACTAAGAGACAGAATTATAATTTCACTTACTCATGTATTTATCATTTATTTTGTGATTACTATACATGTATTACCATACAAAGCATTTATGGGCAGACTGAAAACATTGTATTATCTTTATATTTCCTAAACAAGAGATCATTTTGCATTAATAGTTGCCATGACATAGAGAGATACTGTATTGAACACTGCAAAATAACATAGCTGTTTCAAATATAAAATATCTGTATTGAAAATTTGTCTTGCTTGTTAAGAAACTTCTGTAACACTTTGACCTGTTGCATCTTTTCTTGTTAGGAGAAGGATAATTTTAAAATAACTTTATATTTTAGTGACTGTATCTCAAGCCATAGGTAACCTGTAGACATAAAAATAGGTTGGGGCAATATTTGCTTTTATAATCCTTCATTAATCTACAACAAAGAAATGTCAGAAATTTGTAGATTTTCCATTCGTGTCTTTTAATAGCTTTTATTTCTCTGCCAAGATTTTTTTATCTATTTTTCCACCTCATTGTTATAATATGTAATTTTAAATATTTGCTAATATTAACTTTTGGGTCATCATGGGTTTCCTTTTTCCCTTTGATTGGCTTTGGGTTATATTTTTCTAATTCTTATTGTGCTGAGTATTTTTATTGTATTCTGAACATTTTGAATGTTATAATACACAGTACATTTTATTATATTCCTCAGAAGAATGTTAATCATTTTGCTTAAAAGCAGGCAGTTTTTGTAAATAAACTCACACTGAATACTCTCTCACACTCTTAAATGACATCTCCAACCTCCTGTAAGTTTGTTTAAACTTTAGCTGGTATCCATCTTGCATATATATAGGGTTCAGAGATATGAGCAGTGTTTATAGGCAGAAATTAGGTTCCACATCTTTGACTGTCATATTCAAATAATCCCCATCAAGTGTCTATATAATGATTATTTTCTGTCAGAAATTTAGGCATCTTGTTTCTGCCAGCTTCCTACTTTTGTTCAGTCTTTAGTGGTTCCATGTAATTTCAAAAATGTTCAGAGTTTATAGTACTTCCTTGTCTCTTACAATTTTTGGTACTACAAACATTTAAAGGTAAGATAATAATTGATAATTACTTTTTGTTAGATTATTAAATCAAAAATAACTAAATATTTAAAATAGCTGTGTTTTATTTCCTTTTTCTGTATTTGATTTTATATGTCAAAGAAATGATGACTAACTGTAGCTATGCTATTTTCATATGCAATATAAAATTATTCTGTCTCAAGTTACATCTTCTCTTAACTATAGAATTTTATGCCCAATTGACTCCTTGATCATTGTAATGTCTGTCTGACATCTCTAATTAAATGTTACATAGGCATCTCAAACTTAATAATTTCTAAAAGGCATTTGTTAATTTTCTAACAAAATGTTTCAGCCCTAATTCCCATCTCAGTGCCATTTACAAATACCTGAAGTAAAAAATCTATGGCTTTAACTTTTGAATTTTTGTCTCTCAGTCTCTAAGTCCAGCTATTATTCAATCTTATAAACCAAACCTTGAAACAATAATACGAATAAAACCCACTTAAAATTGCTAATAGTATTCCCCTATTATAATTGTAGTGTCAGTAGTTTTGTCTTCCCTCTCACTCCTGCTAATCTTAATTCATGTATTCTCTTTTTGCCTGTATAGGAAAGTTAGTTGTTGATCAATTGTATTGATATCCAACAGCCAGCTTTTGTTTTATTGATTTTTTACATTATTTTTCTGTTTTCTATTTCACTGATTTCTGGTCTTTATTTCTGTGTCAGTCTGTTTTTGTATTTCTATAAAGGAATGTCCGAGACTGAGTAATTTATAAAGAAAAGAAGTTTGTCTTGCGGTTCTGCAGGTTGTACAGGAAGTGTGGTACTCTGCTCAGCTTCTGGTGAGCCCCAGGAAGCTTCTAATCATGGTGGAAGGCAAAGGGAGGGTAGTGCCTTACATAGTGACAGCAGGAGCAAGAGAGAGAGAAGAGGGAGGTCCCAGATGCTTTTAAACAACCAGATCTCTCATGAACTAGCTGAGCAAGAATTCACTTATCATTAAGGGGATAGTGCTAAACTATTCATGAGGGATCTATCCTCATGATTTGATCACCTGCCACTAGGCCCCACCTCCAACAATGGGAATCATATTTCAACATGACATTTGATGGGGATAAACTTCCAAAACATACCAATTACTAATTTCTTTCCTCACTTTATTTTGTCCTTAATTTGGCCTTCATGTTTTTTTATGGTGGAAATTTATATCATTGCTTTATGAACTTTTCTAAGATAGATATTTAGTGCTCTAATTTCTCTTTAATCACTGCTTTAGCTGTATCCCTTAAACATTCATATTTATTGTGTTCACTTTTACTTAATTTCATAGATTTGTTAATTTTCCTTGTATTTTTTTCTTTGACAAATGAGTTATTTAGACATCTGTCACTTCATTTTAAAATAAAAAGATTTTTTAGACATCTTTCTGTAAATCATCTCTAACTGCATTTCATTGCTGTCAAAAGACACACACTGTATGACTTCAATACTTATACATTTGTCAAGTCTTATTTTCTGGGCTATACAATCGTATATCTTGGTAAATGTTCCTTATGAATTTGAAAATTATGTGCACTTTCCTGTTATTGTGTAGTTTTTACAGTGTTCTATGGGTATCACTTTATCCAAGTTGGTTGATGGTGTTGTTTAAGTCATCAGAATTCTTAGAAAATTATGTTTACTTATTCTACCAATTTTTGACAGAAGAGTGTTTACATCTTTGATTAACTATAAACTAACAATATCTTGTTTCAGTCCTATCATTTTTGCTTCATGTATTATGAACGTCTGTTATTAGGTGAATAGAAGCTTAATATTGTTATGTCTTCTTAATCAATTGATCATTATAAAATGACTTTTAAAAATATCTAGTAATATTCTCTAATCTAAACTCTAAGTTTGATATTAATAGAAGTAATTCTAGCCTTCTTTTCATTAGTATTATCATTGTAGATATTTTTCCACTTATTAAATAGCTTTATTATAGTCTATCTTAAGTAATGTTATACTACTTCGTATACTATAGTATAAGAATTTAACCCTAGTTTTCGATTTCCACTCTCTTGGACTTTGTGCCACATTTTAAAGTTTAACTTATTTATTCACATTTAAAATGAGTTTCTTAGCTCTTGCTTTTATACCTGATCTAACTTCTTCTTTGGTTAGATGTAATTAGACCATACATATTTTGCTGTGATTATTTTATAGTTGAGCTTAAATCTACCACATTGCTGCTTTTCATTTGTGACATCTATTCTTTGTTATTCTCTTTGTTTTGTTTCTCTGTGTACTCTGGGTTTATTTTTAGGACTCCATTTTATGTCATTTTTGGCTCTTTAATTATGCCTGTTTGTTCTTTATTCTTAGTGATTGCCATAGTTTTTATACTAAGTATCGTTATTATAGTTTACCTTAAGTAATTTTATATTACTTCTTATACTCCAATGTACGAATTTAATCCCATAATTCTTCCATTTCCACTCTTCTCGACTTTGTGCTGCTATGGTCATACATGCTAATTACACATATGTTATAAAACCCACAATACTTACTAATGCTTTAGCTTTTAACAATTATTTTAAAAGAGTTTTTAAAGGGAAAATATAATATTTTATATTTACACTCATATTTAACATTTCTGTGAATCTTCATTCATTTACATGGATCCAGACTTTTATCTGAAATCATTTTCTTTCTGCCAGAGATGTCTTTCAAAATTTCTGATAGTTAGTTTGACTCACAATAAATTTGTTCAACTTTTGAAGATATAGGAAAGTATTAACTTTTCCTTTTTTTCTTCCTCTTTTTCTTTGCTGAGTATGGAATAAGAAGGCATTGTATCACTCTTTTCTGGCTTGTTAAACTCAATGGGAATATTCTGTCATTGTTTATTTGTCTGTAAATAATCTGTCTTTCTCATTCTGGCTGCTTTTAAGATTTTCTTATTATTTCTGTTGTTAAGCAATGTCATATTAGTGATTTCATGTAATAGCCTTCATTTTTTGTTTTATTTTGTCTGTGTGCAGTTTTTTCAGTTTCTTGAATATACATGTTCATAGTTATCAACAAATTTCATAAAATTTGAAATATTTTGTCCGTTACTTTTGTCAAATATTTTTCTGAGCCCTTTCTCCTATAAGAATTTTAATTACATGTATATTAGGCAACTTAAATTGTTACATAGCTTACTGATGCTCTATTCTCGTTCTTTTTTTTTCTGTGTTTTTAATCTTTTGTTTCATTTTTTATGATTTTCCTTGCTGTGTCATCAGGTTCACTTATCTTTTCTTCCATGTTGTTCTGTCTGTTGTTGATACCCTCCAGTGCACTGTTTAGCCAAGAAATTATATTTTTTTAATCCAAAAGTTTGATTGGGTGTTTTGTTTTGTTTTTCCAATATTCTCTGTTGTTAACATCTCATGCTTTCCTCCTCATTCTTGAACTATCAAATATGATTATAATAACTTTGTTAATACCCTTGTCTACTAATTATAAGATTTTATCATTTCTCTGTCAGTTTTGATTTTTTTTTAAGTATTTTTTTTTTTTTTTTTGACAGGATCTTGCTCTTTCATCCCAGCTGGCTGGAGTGCAGTGGCGGGATCTTGACTCCCTGCAGCCTCTGTTTCCCAGGTTCAAGGGATTCTCCTGCTTCAGCCTCCCAAGTAGCTGGGATTACAGGCATGCACCACCACATACGGCTATTTTTTGTATTTTTTAGTAGAGATGGTATTTCACCATGTTGGCCAGGCTGGTCTCAAACTGCAGACCTCAAGCGATCTGCCTGCCTCAGCCTCCCAAAGTGCTGGGATTACAGATGTGAGCCACCATCCCCTGCCCGATTTAACTTTTGTCTGCTTATAGGCTACATTTTCTTGCTTATTTGTGTGCTTGGGGTACAGATAGTTTATAATGTATCTTTTTGAATGCTGGATATTTTGTAATTTAAAAAACACATTTTATTTCCATTTTGAGACACAGTGAAGTTACTAAAAAATAGTATAAATCTTTCAAGGCTTACATTTAATCATCAGATGAGCAGGGCAAGAGCAGTCTTTAGGTTTAATCTTTTTGCCTACTAATGAGGCAACAGAATTCTGAGTACTCTAATTGTATTACGAGTTTATTCAACCCTTGCTAGTGGAACACAAACTATTCCAAATTCTATGATCTCTTACGATTTTTCCAGACTCTTCTTTCTGGTGTATCCTCTCAACACCCTCTTCCTGCCTTGTGCTATGTAGTCACAGATATTTGCTGATAATTACTCAAGTGAAGTCTAGAAGGGAATGCTTTGCAGGTTTCCTGAGCTTCCTGAACTGTGAGCAATAATCTAATTTCCATGCAGTTCACAGTTATCTACTCTGTAAACTCTGAATGCCATTGTGGCTTGAAAATCTTCCCTCTGTCTCTCCAGTCCAAGAAGACATCCTGCTCTGTTTGGATGACCTCTCCTAGTAATGTGGCCTGGACACTCTTTCTAGGCATTAAACTAGCAAAATGGAGGGCTCACCTTGTTTTTTATTCTTTCACAACAGCTATCTAGTGCTGCATATTAACCAATGTCTGCAATCTAGTTTTTAAATATATTTTGTCAATTTGTTGATATGCTTAAGGCAAGAGATTAAATCATTACTTGTTACTCTGCCATGGCTTAAAAGTCTGAAAATGGTGATCAAATTTAGATTTGTAATGAATGGATGTTGAAAGCTGTCTTTCAATAATTTGTTAAACTTTTTCTGTCACTTTATTTTCTATTAATTAAAATTAAGATATTATACATACTAAAGAAGCTAATTTTTTTACCAGAGGGAGAAGGTCTTCAGCCTCAGGCACCTAACAGGTATGGAAGGATTTTTCACTGCAAGTTGTGTGAATGTGAGTGCTCTTAGTTCAAATATGTATAAAAGAGTCTGCAAACACCCCAGGGCAGGGCAGCTATTCTAGTTTAAGAATACCCTGAATCAAATTATTCTTTAATTTCGATAGAAAATGTGTAGACACAGCAGGAATCTGTTACATTTATTATGTTAGTTGAGTTGTTAGTGAAGACATTTACCCTAGTCTATTTATAACAGTAGCCTGCTAGCGTATCTCCCAAACTGAAACTGCCTCCCTATTAATTCCATCTCAAGGCAGTCAGTGAAGATTTTGTATTTTTTTTCAGGCAACCACTACATCCTTTTTTCTTTTCATCCTTCTTCTTTCTTTATTATTTTTAGTAAAGTAAATCATATCGGAATACCTCTCTGATAAAAATCATTCACGACATTCTTATCTGACTTAGACTAAAATCCAAAATATTAACCGATACTAAAAACCCTGCATTATCTGCCTGCTTATTTTAATGACCTAGTAGTTTGTCCCTCTTTTTAAATATATCTTCTTTCAAATTAACTGAGTGTTTTTTATGGTATCATTGCATTTCCTTGTTTCACTATTAGCTATGCTTTTCTGTATTATAATTTGATATTTCAGCATTAGGTTTTATAGTATAAATCTTTACACTTTTCGTCATCTTCCTTAAAGTAATGTTATGACACTTCTGATACAAGAAACTGATAGCTCTGTATTTCTATGTCATTTCTTCCAGCTTGTATGCTATTTCTAAAGGAAATACCTCAGAAAGAGGGAAAATATTCTAAATTGAAATCTAGATTAATTCAAGAAAAAGAACAGTATTAGATATGATAATGTGAATTCTCAAAATTTGAGACAGGTCTCGGTTAATTTAGAAAGTTTATTTTGCCAAGGTTGAGGATGCGTGCCCATGACACAGCCTCAGGAGGTCCTGTTGACATGTGCCCAAGGTGATCAGAGCATAGTTTGGTTCTACATATTTTAGGGAGACATCAGACCTCAATCAACATATGTAAGATGAACATTAGTTTGGTTTGGAAAGGTGGGACAACTCAAAGTGGAGAGGGGGCTTCCAGGCCATAGGTAGATAGATACAAGACAAATGGTTGCATTATTTGAAGTTCCTGATTAGCCTTTCCAAAGTAAGCAATCAGATATGCATTTATTTCAGTGAGCAGAAGGGTGACTTTGAATAGAATGGGAGGCTGGTTTGCTCTAAACAGTTCCAAGCTTCACTTTTCCCTTTAGTTTAGTGATTTTGGGGGCCCAATATAATTTCCTTTCACACTTCCCCCCTTTCATTTTAAAATCTTTTGGATAAAGCATTTTAGAAGAAAATGAGTCTCTGTTTCCAGGTTTCATCTGAACTCTTATAACTAGGATATTTTATTCCTAGACAGGTAGGTATTGAGTTATTAGGAAAGCTCATTTTTAGAAGGTTGTGAAGTCTCATGTTCTGTGAAGATAAAATAGGGGGAGGAAGGGAGAAAAACAACAACAAACAAGATAACAATTCTGGAAAATTGATATAGGCCACATTACTCCTAAGTCCATGCATCAATAGAGAGTATGAAAGTGGTGTATGTATGTAAATAGGTTGCCATTATTTTCTTCTGAATTTAAGTTGTCTGGCGTCAGTTTGAGGGCTTTACAAAAGTATAGCTTAGTTTTCGGTAACTCCAAATTAGGAAAAATGGGAAAAACAAAGTTGAGGACTTGTAGCCAAGAAAAGTTAGAATTTCGTCCAAAGTGTAGAAAATAATAAAATTGAAAAGTATTCAGCAAGACTAAGAATCTAACAACAGCTGTACTATAGTTTTTGAAACATAATTTTTCTTTCTCCAGTTACCCATTTTTACTAAAAACAAATCATGATATGACTGATTTGCTTTATTATACTTGGCCTAGTTACTTGTATACAGTGCAGCAAGAATAATTACTTTTTACGTGGGTTTTTAAATTGGCTTTGATGGAACTTTGTTCCATAGAAGGAGAATCTCAGATAAGAGTTTTTTGAAACCAAGCCAAGCCATAGAATTTTGCCATCAAATACCTATGAGTTGAGTGATCGTTTCGTCTTTAAGTTCCAAGATAAACTTGGGGCTCCCGAGCCAGTTAGAAAGTGACATTCTTTACTTACCACAGGTCAGGAACCCTGTACAGTGAAGGTATGAGGCCGGTTTCCCAAGGGGCTTTATTGGCTTTATAAGTCAAGTTTTATTCCTTAAAGGAAAGACATCATTCTAGTCAAAGCCTTGGTAAAATAACCAGTTTCTCCAATTGTGTCCTGTTGCAAAATGAAAACAGATTCTTATTGCACTTATGCAAATAACTGTATTGCCATAAGTTAGGAATACTCACAAATAGTTTTCAAATTCTGGAGAAATCAGGTAGAGAGATAAAACATATGCTCTAAATTTTGTTCATAAGAGTATACCAGATTTTATACTAAACCTGACCAATAGCTCAAAACAAAAGTTTCATTGACTCTGAAAAAAAACAAAGAATCCACAATGTTTAAAGCAAAAAACTCAAAGAGATTACTTTAGTTTTCTAACAGTTCAGTTTATGCACTTAACTTCTGTTCTGCTTGATATTCATGAACATTTCAGCTCTCCTTGAGAGTTCTGAAAGGTTTTTCCTCTATTCTAATGTCACAATCTCCAAAGTTATCAGAAACTTCCATTTTAGAATACCTGTTAGAGTTCTATAGCTGATAATAAAACCATCTTCTAAGGAGGATCAAAACAGGACAACAATTGTTTGTGGATAACAAAAGGTTTTAGGGCAGCCACAGTCAAAGACACAATTGACAAGGAAATTTGTTACCTCTGTGGCACACAATAACTTCACATAGCAATTATAATTATTACTGACAACATATACTAAGTCATATCAGAATTATAGGAGTTTCCCGTGATTTTGGAACACATACCAATAACATTTATACAAATATGGCCTAGAGTAAATCAAGCACCATTTTAAATTTGAAAATGTTTCCTGTATAATTTTTGTACCAAATAAGCCAAACTACTTCATTTTTTGACTTTAGGGAACATAATATCTTAAAGGGTTAATTAGGTTAGAAAAATATACAACCTATAATCTTATAATTTGATTTTGGAAACTTTGTCAAATATCAAAGGTTTAAAATTCTTGATATAACAAAATAGGATCATTCATTTAACCAAAGTGATAAGGATTTCAAAAAAGGTGAAAACCTTCATTCTCTGAGACAGGAGACTAAATATTCCACAAAATAAGCCCTAATAAAAACAGCATTAAGCCAATTAAATTTGTTTTTGAAAATGTTATAAACAATCAATAAAATTTTAATCTTGACCATAAGATACAACTTCCATAAGCCTTTTATAACCTTTATAAACCTTATTAAGGAGTCAGTTAATGCTTCAAGAAAACCTTGTTAATTTGACACAGGGGCCAATATGCTGATCGTGCATCAGTGTGTCTTTAACATTCATGATTAATTTATAGAGTAAATAAACTTATTTTATCCTTCAAAATAGGCCCTTACAATTTCAAGCACCCACCTCTTCTGGGATAGTCCCTGGGTCTTGAGCTAAAATAGCTTTAATTTCTGGCCTTGTGTCTCAGGAATGTGCTAATTTTGATTGGCATCTTCTATGGGGTCTGAAGATGACAATTTAATTGCTATTAGTGTTTCAAATTTAGTAGGATTGGTGTCCTTTTGATCCCAGGAGTCAAAGCCCTGTAGATTAGTGTCACAGTACTTTAAAAGCACACACAGAGGGATATATGGATGTAATAATCTCAATTTTTTAAAATATTAATCTCATTTTTTCCTAAGCAAACTAAAACTTACATAATGATATACAAACTTGATTTTATAGAAATTTTTGTTGTTGTTGTTTATAAATCCTTTTATTGTGACTTACACTGACTGTTCATGGTAAGCTTGGACTTTCTGGTTTGTCTTGAACATCCTACTTTTTAAAACAACTAGTCATTTTACTCTAAGACAAAATTTATCATACAAGAGCCTTTCTTATCTGAAATTATTTCCCTTTAAGCTTTTTTTACCAAAAAAAAAAACCCTCTATTTTTTACAACTTTCTTTCTTTTATTTCCTGGTGCCTTTTACCTCATTTTTATACATGACATTTAAATAAGCTTTTAAATAGACAAAAATAGTTCACTTTTTTTTAAGGACACAATTTTTTAAAGAGTCCTACAAATATATTTTTAAGAGAAAATACCCAGATAATGACATATGTATTATTTAATTTAATATAAATTTAAATTCTAAATTATGATGAGTTTCTCTACAAGTATTTATTCTATTATTTTTTCCTAATTATTTTATTTCAGTTGTTTGCCTAAATTATTGATAATATATTTGGTTGTCATTATTTAAAGTTATAGAACCATATTGCACAATTATAACTGAGATAGTGAAAAAGATTTGACCTCCCTGACTCCATCTCTCTTCTAACCTCCAAGCTGTCCTTGTTTATTCCTGGGTGTAGGCTGAACTAACTTTGTGAGGAACTTAACTTATAGTTTATCTTTGAAACAGAGGTGATAACAGTTCTTTCCCAAAACAAACCATACTGTCTGTGGACTAGACCACCTAAAGTCACAAGGTTAAAGTTATGGTAATATTGCTAAATTCAAGATGTAGCTATTTTTATTAAACCAATATAAATGTCTTATTTATTAAGGATTGCACAGCAAAGATCTTTCTCTCTTGGGCTAAGTGTATAGTTTTGTAATCCCTAAGCCAAATTTTGACATGTTACAGTATTTGGCAGGGATAAGTATGAAACTGCTTGATTGATAATTGCAAACAAAAATGTATGCTGGCAATTCTTAAGACATTTCTAATATTACTTTACCAATAATTTAAAGCTAGCTTATTTATTAAAGATTTTACTTAAGTTATGTAAATTTGAAAAAGCATTTGACCAGTCTTTTTTTATGATAAAGTGCTTGATTCAAGCACTTTTCTTTTTTTTCTTTTTCTTTAATTACCTGTTTAATCTAGAAGTTATAGGACTTTGCCAATGGTCTATTTCTTTTTATTTTATTTTACTTTAAGTTCTGGGATACATATGCAGAATGTGCAGGTTTGTTACATAGGTATACATGTGCCATGGGGTTTGCTGCACCTATCAATGCATCATCTAGGTTTTAAGCCCCTCATGCATTAGGTATTTGTCCTAATGCTCTCCCTTCCCTTGCCCCCGACCCCACAACAGGCCCTCGTGTGTGATGTTCCCCTCCCTGTGTTCATGTGTTCTTATTTTTCAACTCCCACTTGTGAGTGAGAACATGAGGTGTTTGGTTTTCTGTTCCTGTGTTAGTTTGCTGAGAATGATGCTTCCAGCTTCATCCGTGTCCCTGCAAAGACATGAACTCATCTCTTGTTGTTGTTGTTCTTGTTGTTGCTGTTTTTGAGAGGGAGTCTTGCTCTGTCACCCAGGCTGGAGTGCAGTGGTGCAATCTTGGCTCACTGCAAGCTCCGCCTCCCAGCTTCACACAATTCTCCTGCCTCAGCCTCCCAAGTAGCTGGGACTACTGGCTCCCACCACCATGCCTGGCTAATTTTGTGTGTGTGCGTGTGTGTGTATTTTTAGTAGAGATTGGGTTTCACCATGTTAGCCAGGAAGGTCTGGATCTCTGGACCGCATGAGCCGCCTGCCTTAGCCTTCCAAAGTGCTGGGATTACAGGCATGAGCCACCACTCCTGGCCAAACTTGTCCTTTTTTATGGCTGCATAGTATTACACGGTGTATATGTGCCACATTTTCTTTATACAGCTTATAGTTCATGGGCATTTCAGTTGGTTTCAAGTCTTTGCTATTGTAAATAGTGCTGCAATAAACATACATGAAGCATTCTATTTTCTTAGCCCATTAATTAGAACTCTTTTATATATTTTCAGTAGTGAAAAATTATGTATCCAATACATAACTACATAGACATATTAGGTATGCCAACAGAAGTACATCTTATAGATTTATAAACACCTCTTGTTTTCCTATCTTAGACTTTCAGATTCACAAGTCTAGACAGTTGTCAGCTAAATTGCATTAAATTTGCATATTAAAGGAAACAGCTCAGGTGAAAATCAAATAGCAAAATTTACATAATAAGATATAGAGAGAAAAAGTCTGGTGGTATTAGAGGGAGATTAAAGATGGATGCCAAATCAAACATAAAAGTATGGAAATGTATCATAGGATTGTATAAGGAGACCAATTTTATTTACATAGGGACTAGCTATCTTTTAACTGGATCTCTGAGCGCTGGTCAGAGCCCACACTGAATCCTGAGTTTCCAAAAAGGAATAATTTTTATGAGATTAGACCATGTGATGCTTTTACAGTGCACTTAAATTTTTTTTAAAACAAAAACATTTCTAAGTGTCTAAACCATATTCTTCCTTAAAAACCTAAGAGTAGCCTCTGTTGCAATAACTACTTTAGGCAAAGAAAAAAGAAACAGGTAACACAGTACAAGTAAGCAGTTTAATAGCTAAGATGAACTTGTCTGTTTACATTCTTGGGGTTCCACAAGGAAAAACAGGTTTCTTCCCCAAAGGGAGTCTGGCACCTTCTTTATTTTCTTTAAGGAACCCCAGGCTATTATAAACTATTTTATGTCCCCGATTCAGCAGAGGGTGCAAGAGAAAGAAAAGATAGCAGAAGAAAATGAAGAAAACATAATTCAGTCAACTGAGAAGAAAAAAACTGTTGCTCAAAAAAAGACAGTCCTAGGAGAACAACAAAAGCAAAAACATGAAGGCCTTTTGAATACAATACACAAACATATGCACACATGCAAACACACATCCTGGATATTAGCTTTTAATTAAGCTGACTTTTAACCATTGAGCTTCTTTAAAAAAAATCTTTTAAAATCTCATTACCATATTTCAGCTAGGACA
>NW_026652306.1:2464752-2494870 GCF_009828535.3 Hylobates moloch | reverse complement strand
TATTATAATATATAATTATAATATTTTTATATTATAATATATAATTATAATATTTTTGTATTATAATATATAATTATAATATTTTTATATTATAATATATAATTATAATATTTTTATATTATAATATATAATTATAATATTTTTATATTATAATATATAATTATAATATTTTTATATAATATATGTTTAATTTTAAAATATTCTTAAAGGTAATTTGATTGGTTAATGCAAATATAACATTGTCATTCTATTCTTACGCCCTTTACTTAGCATACATTTTGTCCTCCATTCAGTTGTATAAGCATGCCAAGAATGCTGTCCTTTAGGCTTAAACTATTTTTTCTGCCTGCAGATACAGCATCCACACCCCATATGCAAGGACTCACTCCAGTGTTGTGGCTCACCTTTTTGTTTCTAATGTCTCATAATATCTCAGCCATCTTTCATCTCCCCAAAAGACCTTCCCGACTCATATCATTTAATTGCCACCCCATCCGTTATTCTTTACTTCCAGTTTCCTCAGTTTTCCGTTTCACAATTTGTAATTCTATATTTATGAAATATTCTCCTCTGATAGTTTTGTAAGTTCCATGAGAGTAGGAAACATGATTATATTGCTTACCATCATATTTCCAGAATCTAAACACTGTCTGTGATGCAGTCATTAAATAATTCTGGAATGTATGCAGGATGTACTCAGATTAAATTTTCTTCTAAGTCGTTCTTACAAAAGTCCCAGAAAGTAATGTTTCAACCTATTGTACATAATACAAAGAGCCATATGAAGTTACTTATTCTCTTTATTTTGTCTTGTGTTCTGTCTACAAAATAAGCTTTAAAAAATAGGCTAATAAATTTTGTTTTTAACATATTTTCAGAAACTGAAGAAAAAAGTTAACATATTATTTTTTTAATCCCTTGAGTTTCTTTGAAGTGACCCTGTCAACATCTCTCCGTGTTTCAGCACTTAAAGTTGTTTCTTGGTCTGTTGCCAAAGGACCACCACAGGGAATTATACTGGCAGCTTCTTTAAAAATATATATACGGAACATTTTAAAAATAAGGTGTACTTTGGAGCAAGTCAAATTACTGTTACTTACAATGAAAAGGCCATGTGTGGATATGTCATTATTTTTATTTTTAGGGCTGATAATGGGTAAGGTTTGACAATCAACTGAATAGTTAACTTCCACAAGAGGATGTCAATGGACTTTGCAGCCACTTAGTCTCAAGTCAGTATAGTTTTTGAGTCAGCGGTTGCAGATGCTCATACACATATGACATGAAACCTGTAGCACAGAAAGAGCTGAATAAAACCTTTAGAAGATGTATAATGAAAAAGACATTTCTAAATCTATTTTTTATAAAAACTGTGTTTCCTTAGACATTATTTTTACTTATGTAGGTTATAAGTAGACTTTTTACACACACACACATATACACATGCCCACACACATTATATAAATGTTAAATTTGTATTTCATAAGGCAATTAGCTTTGGAATTGTAACAGCAGACTGTTGAATATCTCGATGGGGTTGCTCGAGTTCAACTATCAGGCACCCAAATTAACATATATTTGAGAAAAATTAGCTGGGCGTGGTGGTGGGCGTCTGTAGTCTCAGCTACTAGGGAGACTGTGGTGGGAGGATCACTTGAAACCGGAACTCGGAAGTTGCAGTGAGCTGAGATCTCGTCACTGCACTGCAGCCTGGGAAACAGAGTGAGGCTCCATCTCAAAAATAATAATAATAATAATAATGACTATTTTAAATGTTACCAGATCATAGCAAATGTAAGAACATTTATTTGGCACACCATGCACAGCAACAATGAAGAGATATTTTATTATTCAGAGTTCTCTAGGGAAACAGAACCAATACAGTATGTATCCATATGTATATATAGAAAGAGATTTATTAAAAGGAATTGGTTCATGCAATTCTGGATAGAAAAAAAAGATTTATCAAAAGGAACTGGTTCATGCAATTCTGGATACTAGCAAGTCAAAATCTGTAGTGCCGGTTGGCAGGCTCAAGACCCAGAAAAGCCAATAATGCATTTCCAGTCTGAAGTCTGGAGCCTGGGGATCTAGAAAAGCCAATAGTAAAGATGAAGTCCAAAGGCAGTTTTCTGGAGAGATATATATATATATATATATATATATATACATGTGTACACACACACACACACACGTATAGTTGCTGCAGGTAATGTCAGTCTTTTTGTTCCATTTCTTCAATTGATTGAATGAAGCCTACCCACGTTATGAATGACAATTTGCTTTGCCTAAAATGTTAATCTCATCCAAAACAATCTAGCAGAAACACCTAGAGTAATGTTTGACCAAATATCTGGGAACTCCTCAGCCAAATCAGGTTGACAACTTAAAATCAACCATCACAGAGGTCATGGGTTTAGAAATTAAAAAAAAAAATCAGTAAAACAGAGTTGAATGAGCATACATGGAATGTAATATTAGAAAGAATTAATAGTACTCCAGCATAAAGTTTATACCTGAAATAATACACTGACGTTGAATAATTCCTAACTGTAAAGGTGTAAGTTGAAAAACTTTGTGTTACCCTTATAAACTCCAAATGGGAAGTTGCCGCTGATAATTGCAACAATTGCAAAATCTGGATGTAGCCTAACTGGGTAGCAAACCCAGACTTCCCACTGTTAGTGAAGTGATTTGGAGCAAGTTGCATGGCTGTTCTGTGCCTCTGTTCCTCATTTGTAAGAAGGGAATAATAGTACTTCATAAGGTCTCTGTAAAGATTAAACTACTTAAGCTTGAAATAAGCTTAAAACATATTTAGCACATAGTAAACCTCTGATAAATAGTCATAGTTCTGTTGTTATTATTATTACATTCTTTAGTAGTACCTATCTCTCTTAATCTCCTGTACTTATCATCTCTACTTATTACCTCAAAGTAGAATTCTTCAGATGGTATTAAAAGTATTTTTACTGTTAAAAACAAAACCAAAGCAAACAAAAAACTTTGTGTCCTGCAGTGATACAGAGTTGTTTCTATCGTGGACTTCACAGATCTGAAATTGCTTCTGAGAGTCACTGAGCTTTGACCTACGAATCAAAGTATAAAGTCAGCCTGTTTATTCAGTCTTTTGTCTGAATGACATGAAAGGATCAATCAGGTAGAGAAGTAATTAAAGCTGAGTTTCTTTCTGTATATTTACCTTGAGGCAAAATCAATGAGCATCCCCAGTTAATAATAAAAAGTGATAAATAAATAAATAATCACATACGTTTTCGAAAGACACGGTGTCTCAGCCTTGAGGTAGCTGTCAGTCAATTGGTGAAAGACTGATTCTGGCACTTGATATTTTTGAAGCATATCTTTAATGCCCATCATATAACGCAGCTTATTTCATTTTCTTTTGAATGAATAAATGACTGCCTTTTTGTCCCAACATTATTAGTGTAAAAATGGTTTTCAGAAGGGCAAGGAGACCAGAGCTTATCAAACTTATAAAACAAAATATCCCAAAATGTTACTATTAAAAAGGCCTCGTTACCATGCCAGCAATGGACTCTACTTTCTTTCTTTTCTTTTTTTTTTTTTTTTAAGACAGAGTCTCGCTCTGTCGCCCAGGCTGGAGTGCAGTGGCACAATCTCCACTCACTGCAACCTCTACCTCCTGGGCTCAA
Organism: Hylobates moloch; assembly: GCF_009828535.3. Taxonomy (NCBI): domain Eukaryota; kingdom Metazoa; phylum Chordata; class Mammalia; order Primates; family Hylobatidae; genus Hylobates; species Hylobates moloch. Next base: position 2,491,196 of record NW_026652306.1, on the reverse strand, counting down.
GTGATTCTCCTGCTTCAGCCTTCAGCTTCCTGAATAGCTGGGATTCCAGGTGTCCACCACCGCGCCTGGTTAATTTTTGTGTTTTTTCAGTAGATACTGGGTTTCACCATGTTGGCCAGGCTGGTCTTGAACTCCTGACCTCAGGTGATTCTCCTGCCTCGGCCTCCCAAAGTGGTGGGATTACAGGCATGCGACACCACACCAGGCCTGGACTCTACTTTCAAAATACCTCTCTTCCCTGGTGTATGCTGATTTTTAATATAAGTCAAATTTATACTATAATCAAAATTTGTACCATAATCAAAATCAAATGTGAGTCATCTGTTCAGGAAATCAAGGTATATTATGAAACTGTGGAAAAGGTGAAAGTGTGTAGCAAGAGTCATAAAGGATTATTATTCTCTTATCCAGATTAATCCACTGTAAATTGACCCATTAACATAAGTTTTGTGTATTATCCTAATGAATAGTAACATACTATGGTGCAGAAAAGATTTTTCACATATTACATGTGAAAGTAATATAAAATCAGAGGGATTGCCGATCATGATTCAGAATCCAAGAGAATGCTTTGAGATCTTCATTTCATTAATAATTTAGGCCTGAAATATATTTCCATGGAAATCGTTAAAAAAAAACTCTATCATTATATCAATGTGAGTATCAATTTTGTATAACATCAAATCATGTCTCATTGTTTCTGGTGTAGATCACTAAAGGATTCTATTGATATTATCTTTAGGCCAGAAGATTCTAAAATACTTCAGTCATTTAGAATTTAAGGACCTCATTGTGGTAAAATTTAGTGAGTATTAAGAATGTAGCAGAAACAATTAGGCATGTTCTACTTCAGAAAACTCACTCCCTGGTGGCTTTTGGAAAGAAATGATGTTGGAAACTAATTGGGGTTTAAATAAAGTCTTTAGTGTCTGCAAACTTCTTACAGGCTTCTCAGTCATGGATATGATTAAAGCTTAAGTCATATATAATTTGCAATTAGGGATTATGATGAAATTTTATTCAACATACCTTTTTTTCTGAGAAAGTAAAGATTAAGTTCTTTTGAAAATCTCTTAGAGAAAAATAGATATTTTTAAAGGGGTATTACAGAAAAATTGAAGATGACATTTCGAATACCTATTCTTATCTTTATCCATTCGAGAAGAGGCATCTTCCTGGTGTTTGGAAGTTTGTTTACACAGTGTCTTAGTGAGGTAGGAAACAAATTTACAGTTTGGAGTTCAGGCCTGTGGACATTAGCTTTAGCCATTAAAGTTGATTTCATATTAACTTAGAAAAGAAGAGGAAAGAGAATAAGTATGTTAGGAGGTCCCCACAATATACAGAGACAGCAAGAAAGAGCCATAAATGATGCTAATTTGGTCAGAAAAAGTTGTAATAGTAAAACTAGTATAGTACGAAGCCAAAGAGAGGAAAGAATTTTAAAAACCCAGTAGGCGAAGAGGCCGTATGTGACAAGAGAGAAATTAAATTAACGGTGTTGAATATTGCATATTGCAGCATTAGACATAAGGTGGCCACAAAGAATACACTGAATTTCACAAAGAAATAATTGAAACTTAGGCAGACAGGTAATATTAAAGAGATTTTGATTAAATGAGAACTGACTGTAAATTATGAAAATGGAAATATTGTATAAATATTTTCTTCAGGAAGCTTAGTGAAGAAGAGCAAGAAAAAGGATGGAGGGTGTATTCAAGAAGGCAGATTGTTATTCTATTTATAATATGACTGATTTCAGAAATATTGTACACAGAAGGAAGAATTCAAAGAACAGAGAGAATGTTGAGACAGAAAAAAAATTAACTGATTAACAATATGAAGCCTAGTAAGAGGGAGAAAGAGAAGCAATTCAGCTTACAGGGCTATATATGGTGAAGTAGACAGCATTCGAGGAGGAAAATAGTATTTACACAGCAACCATTTTTCCAAGCACTTGTCTTGGATACTTAAAAAGTCCAACTTTATTTAAACACGTTTACTCATTATTCTCTAAGATTGTAAAATATTACTGCTAAATGTTTTCATAATAAACGCTTGGTTCAGAAATAATTGGTTTCAAAAAGGAAGTTTCTCAAACTCAAACATTTTCAAAAATCTCTCACCTCTAAAATTTGTTGCCTACTCTTTTTTTCTTAGTCAACAAATATTTATCAAACACCTGTTATGTGTCAGGCACTTGTCCTGGCACAGTGAATTAAAAGGTGAAGAAGACAGGTTGAATCCCTGCCTTCTTACTGCTGCTAAGTCAAATAAATACTATATATGTTAAAAAATTAAAATAACTAATGTTGTGGCTTTCAGAAGTATTAAGCAGTATAAAATATGTAACATGGCTTGAGAAATGTACTAGCTAAGGTAATCTGAATGCATTTTCCCTGAGAAGACATTTAATTGAAAATATGAATATAAAAAATGAAACTATAGTATTTTATAGACAGTATTTCTGGAAGAAAGAACCATTAAGTGTAAATGACCAGAGAATAAACAAAAAATATGCTTAGAATATTGTAAAAAAAGAAAAAAATGGTTACTGGAATATATACAAGAGTAGAGTGATGTTAGAGGGAGTTGCATTTGGATGTTAGGCTGGCACAAATACTAACGTTGAGGAGCAGTCAGATTGGATATTTGTTTTGAAGTTAGAGAAGATACAGAAGGTATAGAGGAATCATAGATGATGCCGTTTTTTAACCATACAACCGAGTGGATAGTGATTATATTTAATAAGTTGGAGATGACATGAATAGACTGCATCTTGGGAGAATTTTTTTGGTAAAAATCAATAGTACTCTTTTAGACATGGTAATCTGAAGGTACATTTTAGTGGTACCTACATACAAAGAGAAGATGTATCCAGACTATTGGTGACTGTTGAAGGAATGAATGCAAGTAAGGAAGACTGAGAAGAGATAGTGAGATAAGAAAAAAAATCAAGCTATATAGTGTTGTAGAAGACAGAGAAAACTGTGTTTTTTTGAAGGCAGGGTGAGGCAGTGGGAATCCCAAGGGTGGAGGTTGCAGTGAGCCCAGATCGCACCACTGCACTCCAGCCTGGGCAACAAAGTGAGACTCTGTCTCAACAACAACAATAAAATGAATAGAGATTTAATTATCAGTGATTAGAAGGAAACATATTGTAGATAGAGAAAGCATCCCTACTACCTCATAAACCCATTTATTCATCTATTAATTCATTCCTGCAACATATATTTGCTGATCTAATATGTGCATTGCACTAATTTTTAAAGTATTGCAAACTAGAGTGTGGAAAAATGATTGCAAAACCAGCATGACTGGCTGGTGTTACATGAAAGTCAATGCATAAATGATAGTTATCTAAATGATTATTTCGAACTTAAAAATCACATTTTAGAAAAGTTGATGCAATAAAATATATCGCATAATTTACCCTAACACAGAGCATGATATATATAACATATGTTAAAATATGTATTCTATTATATTCAATATGTCCAATATATGTGCATATTTTAACATGTATCTAATGTATTCAGTTCTCTGAAAAGGTATTTGTATCTTACCTATCTTATGCTTCTATATTTAAAAAACATAATATAATCTGTAGCATGATTCAGAACTGTGTGATTTTAAAATGCCATTACTTACATAGTAATCATTTTATATAATGCATGTCATTTTCTGAGGATATAGATATTCATTCTACTTACTGTATCTTCCCCACAACATTTGAATTAATTTCAGCAGCAGTTTAGAAAAAGTTTACTCAATTATTTTCATTTCATCCAGTGTTTAAGGACTCCAATTTTTTAAATAGATTGTTTAATAATCCACAAACAAGACTCATACTGCATTGCAGATTTATTTAAATTTTCTTTCACTTTGCTTAACAAGATGTTTTAACCATTATTATTTTTAATCATATATTTGATTATTGATGTTTTGTCATCTTATGCTTAGGCATATACATTGCATGATCTAATTTTTCTTCCTTGATGAAAGGATTATAAGTTACAATGATAAACCCTGGTTTAATTTTTAACTAGTTGGGATCATTTAACTCCTTGCTGTTAGTCAAAATATCAGTATTTATATTTAACTATTGCAAATTGATTTTGTGTATGTATCTTTTTTTCGTGAAAAATGATTCATTTCAAAAAATAAATTATGTAGCTAACTGCTTTTGCACACCTTCAATTTTCTCACTTACAGCAACTTCACCTCCAACTGTTAAATTCTGTCCACTATTTATGGATTCAAATTGTTCAAAACGATTGCATTTCTATTTTATCTAATCCCTTAATTCTAGCAACTAGACATGAGCCATTACTGAGCTACAGTCCCCAAATTTGCACTATGTTTGAAATAACATTATCTCTATCCTGTTGCCATATGCCTAAACACTTGACCTGACACTCTGATTATGACCTAGTTCCTTCAGCAGGGGATCTTTCTTCTGGTCATCAGATCTGTTACATCCTCTGGTTCTGCACCTGCCCCCTACCTGGGACACCATGTACTGTTGATCTTTGTTATTTCACGTCTGTGAACTGTTTTTATTTTCTCTTTGCACTATGCATAAAATAGGGATAATAGCAGTACCTCCTTTGTTGTGAAAAATATTACCAAATTACTGATAAATATACTTATGTCTTACAAGTGCTTGTTCAATGAAAGCAATTATTATCATAAATAATGTGCATCTATATTTTATCCCACATAAACTGTCCATAATATTATTAACATAACTTTAGAGTTGTAGCAAAAGAAGCAGGCATAGAGGTATTTGGGATCTAATTAATTGCATTTAAACTACTTTTATTAAAAAACACATTTAAATTTAATGTTAACATTTATAGCTAGAGAAAAAAATTTAAATGATGAGGAACTCCAACAGACTTCAAAATTATTAGTTGAAGAGTTGGTAAGTATAGGAATATGGATGCAGATGTAATTCTAAGTAAGGTTTAAGGATATATCGTAAACCAGGAGACAGAAATTACAATGGTGAAAATTTATCTACAAGAAGAAATGGACTTCCAGCATCTCTATAATGCCTTAAAAAAACCTCAATGTGAATACTTTTGTAGCTTATCAAGAATCATTGTAGAAATATGTAACCTAATTTCTTGAGCCCTTGTTTCTAGATTTGATGTATATAAACCCATAGCCTGGTTTTCACTTTTGTCTTGTCATGAATAATTAACATGACGTAGAATCTCAATTAGTCTGGAATAAGATTCTCAGCTTGCCTGAGATGATAAATTTTCTTAGAGATTATGTATCTTCTAAATACTTACAAATTTAAACATAAATACAAAAATTAAGAAGTAAATCAAATCCATACTTTATTACCTTAAATTTAGAACAGTGTGCATGTTTGTTAATGAAACTGGTTTTAATGTTTAAAAAATGTGTCATATTGAATGATTGACTAGATTAGCATGTGAACCTAATTTAATATTATTTCAATGTTTTGAATGTTTTAAAACTTGTTTGTGGCCTAAGATATGGTCTATAATTAAGAATGATCCATGTGCTAGGAAAATAATGTGTCTTCTGCAGCTGTTGGATGAAGTGTTCCGTAAATATCTATTAGGCACATTTGATCTATACTGCAGATTTAGTCCAATGTTACTTTGTTGATTCTCTGTCTGGAAGAGCTGTCCAGTGCTGAAAGTGGAGTACTGAGGACACCAGTTACTATTGTGTTGGAGTCTATCATCTCTGTCTTTCACTCTAATAACATTTGCTTTGTATATCTGAGTGCTTCAGGGCTGGGTGCATATATGTAGACATATATTTAAAATTGTTATGCCCTCTTGCTGAATTGACCACTTTATCATTGTATAGTGACCTTCTTTGTCTCTTCTTACAGTTTTTTGTCTTGAAATTTATTTTTCCTTATATAATATAGCTACATCTGCTTTGTTTTAGTTTCCATTGGCATGGAATATCTTATATCTTTTTCCATCCCTTTATTTTCAGTCTGTGAAATGTGTTTCTTGTAGGTAACAGATCATTTGGTCCTGTTTTTTTCCTTAATCCATTCAGCCACCCTGTCTTTTGATTGGAAAGTTTAGTCCATTTACATTCAATGTTTGTATTAGTCCATTTTCATGCTGCTGATAAGACATATCCAAGACTGCGTAATTTATAAAGAAAAATAATTTAATGGACTCTCAGCTCCACGTGGCTGTGGAGGCCTTATAATTATGGCAGAAGGTGAGAGGCACATCTTACATATGGCAGACAAGAGAGAATGAGAACAAAGTGAAAGGGGTTTCCCCTTATGAAACCATCAGCTCTCTTGAGACTTATCCACTGCCATGAGAACAGATGCGAGAGAGAAATTGCCCCCATGATTCAATTATCTCCCAGTGGGTCCTTCCCACAACATGTGGAAATTATGGGAGCTAAAATTCAAAATGAGATTCTGGGGGACACAGCCAAACCATATCAATGTTATTATTGATAAACAAAGCCTTAAACCTGTCATTTTGTTATTTGTTTTCTGATTATGTTGTGTTCTTTTCTTCCTTTTTCTTTCTTCCAATCTTCCTTTTACTGCAGGTGATTATCTCTGGTAGTATGTTCTAATGTCTGGCTTTTTATTTTTTGTGTATCTGTTGTATTATTTTGATTTGAGGTTACCATGAGGCTTGTGAATTCTATCTTATAACCCACTATTTTAAGCTGATAACAGCTTAACACTGGATGAATAAACAAACAAGCAAGCAAAAAGAAAACCAATAAAAACTCTACAACTTAACTTTGTCCCTCCACTTTTTAACTTTTTGCTATTTCTATTTATATCATTTTGCACTGTGTCTTCAAAAGTTATTGGAGTTATTATTTTTTATTGGTTCATCATTTAGTTTTTTTACTTAAGGTAAGATGTAGTTTATACAACACAGTCACGATGTTATACTATTCTGTGTTTTTCTGTGTACTTAGTATTACCAGTAATTTTCTACCTTCAGGTGATTTCTTATTGCTCATTAACACCCTTTTATTTCTGAGTGAACTTTCTGAGTGAAGAACTCCCTTTAGCATTTCTTGTAGGAGCAGAAACTGTTTTGATTAAATCCCTCAAGTTTTGTTTGTCTGAGAAAGTCTATTTCACCTTCATGCTTGAAGAATATTTTCACCAGATATATTATTCTATGGTGCAACTTTTTTTTTCTTCAACATTTTAGGTATATCATGCCACTCTCCCCGGCTTATAAAGTTTCCACTGAAAAGTCTGCTGCCAGACATATTGAATCTCCATTGTCAATATGTTATGTGTTTCTTTTTTCTTGTCACTTTTAGGATCTTGTCTTTATTCTTGGCCTTTGGGAGTTGGATTATTAAATGCCTTAAAGTAGTCCTCTTTGGGTTAAATCTGATTGGTGTTCTATAATCTTCTTTTACTTGGATGTTGATATCTTTCTATAGGTTTGGGAAACTGTGTTATTATCCCTTTGAATAAACTTTCTATCCATATCTCTTTTCTACCTCCTCTTTAAAACCAGTAAGTCTTATATTTGACCTTTTTATTTTCTAGATCTAGAAATTCTTCATTCTTTTTCATTCTTTTTTTGTTTGTCTCCTCTGACTGTGTATTGTTAAATAACCTGTCTTCAAGGTCACTAATTCTTTCTTCTGCTTAATCATTTCTGCTATTAAAAGACAATGCATTCTTTAATATGCCAATTGCATTTTTCAACTCTTGAATTTCTGTTTGTTTCTTTGAATCTTGGATGGCATTTTTGAACCTGCCCTGGACTAGAAATCTCTTTGTTAAATTTGTCTGACAGAATTCTGAATTCCTTCTCTGTATTATTTTGAATTTCTTTGAGTTTCCTTAAGACAGCTATTTTGAATTCTCTGTCTGAAAGGTGACATATCTTCGTTTCTCCAGGATTGGTTTCTGTTGCCTTATTATTTTATGAAGTTGTGTTTTCCTGGATTGTCTTGATGCTTAAGGATATTTCTCTTTGTCTGGGCATTGAAGAGTTAGAAATTTATTGCAGTTTTTGTAGTCTGTGCTTCTTTGTACCCGTCTTTCTCAGGAAGGTTTTCTAGGTATTTAAAAGGACTTAGGTGTTGTGATCTAAGCCATATATGCATTAGGGGACACCCCAAGCCCAGTAACATTTTGGTTCTTGTAGACTGGTAGAGGTACTGCCTTGGTAGCCTTGGATAGGATCCAGAACAATTCTCTGAATTACCAGGCAGAGACTCTTGTTCTCTTTCCTAACTTTCTCTGAAACAAATGGAGTTTTTCTCTCTGTTCTGAGCTGCGTGAAGCCAGAGGTGGAATGACGCAGCACCCCTGTGGCCACCACCACTTGAACTGCGCTGGGTCAGATCTGAAGCCAGCACCACTAGGTCTCACTCAAGGCCTGCTGTAACCACTACCTGGCTAATGCCTATCTTCACTCAAGCCTCTGGGGCTCTACAATCAGGAGGTAGACAGGCCAGTCAGGCCATTGTTCTTTCCTTCAGCACAGCAAGTGCCTGAAAGCCCCAATTAGGTCCAGAGGTGCCATCCAGGAGCCAAAAATTGGAGTCAAAAACCTGAGAAGCCTACTGGTGTTCTATAGTACAATGGCTGAGCTGGCACTCAAACCATGAGATGCAGTTCTTTATACTCTTCCCTCCCCTTTCCACAGTCAAGGGAGCTTCTCCCCATGGCCACCACAGCCACATGCCCATGGGGAGTTCTTCCAGACTCCCATCAGTGTTCACTTAAGGTCCAAGGGCTCTTCAGTCAGATCGTGGTGAATGCTGCCTAGTCTGGGACTCACCCATCAGGGCAGTGGACTCCCTTCTGGTCCAGGGCAGGTTCAGAAATGCCATCCAAGAGCCAATTCCTGGAATTGGGGCCCCAAAAGCCCATTTGGGGCTCTCCCCCTGTGGCTGAGCTGGTACCTAAGGTAGAAGACAAAGTCCTCTTTCTTTGTCTCTCCATTTTTCTCAAGTAGAAGGAGTCTCTATCTGTCACCACCACACCTGGGAATATGCTAAGTCTCACCTGAAGCCAGCAAGTGTCAGAGTCTCTCCTATATTAATCCATTTTCACACTGCTATAAAGATACTACCCGAGACTGAGTAATTTATAAACAAGAGAGGTTTAATTGACTCAATGTTCAGTTCTGCATGAATGGGGAGGACTCAGAAAACTTATAATTATGGCAAAAGGGAAGCAAACAACTTTTTCACAAGACAGCAAAAGAGAGCATGCATGAGGAAATGCCGCATTTAAAACCATCAGTGCTTGTGAGAACTCACTCACCAACATGATAAGAGCATGAGGGGAACCGCCCCATGATCCAATCACCTCCCACCAGGTCCCTTCATTAACACATGCAGATTGCAATTTGAGGTGAAATTTGGGTGGTGACACAGGGCCAAACAATATCATCACCCAAGGCCGTGGCATACTGCCTGGGTATCACTGCTGGTTATTCAGGGCCCAAGAGCTCTTCAGTTGGCAGGTGATGGATCCTGCCAGGACTGGGTCCTTCTCTTCAAGGCAGTAGGTTTCCTTCTCACTCAGGGTGTGTCTAGAAATGTCATTTGAGAGCTAGGGTCTGGAAACAGGCCTTCTGATTTGATGCCCTATTCTACTATGGCTGAGCTAGTATTGAAGATACAAGACAAAGTCTTCTTACTCTTCCTTCTCCTCTCCTTAAGTGGAAGGAAGTTGTCTTTTTGGAAGCCGGGAAATGTGCAGCCTGAGATTTGGGGAGGGGTGGCACAAACACTCTCTTAGCCACCCTGGCTGGCGTCAGTAGGTTTAGTGTCCCCCAAGTTCACTGGCTCTGAGCTTAATTCTTCCTTTGGACTCAGCTAGCAGTTGCAGTTCTTGTATCCTAGATTGCCTTTCAAGTTAATTTTGAGCCCCAGAGCCCTTTAGCCTGTGCTGGTGAGACTTGCCATAACTCATGTCTCAAATCCTGGGATGAACGATTCCCCTGTAGGTAAGGCTGGTTTAAATACTCCTTCCACAGGAGCTGAGGTCAGCCCAGTTTTGCTTTCTGCTATGATGGGGAAGCACTGAGTTTAATGCAGTGCCTCACAATTGCTGTGCTCACTCTCTCCCAAGAGTTCAAATTCTCTCTCTGTGCCATGTGGCCATTGCTGGGGGATTGGAGAGGGGTGGCTGTGGTGATTCGAGACTCTTTTTTTACCGTCTTCAATGCTGCTTTCAGTGATGTGTAGTTAAAACCATGTACTGTGAGTCCTCATATGATTTTTTTTTTTATTTTTTGAGCTATTTTGTGCATGTGTTTGTAGATAGTTGTTAAATTGGTGTCCTTGAAGTGGGGGGAATCAATGAAGCCTTCTATTTGGCCATTACACTGCTCTTCCTTTCCTGTGAACCTAATTTAAAATGTCACTGAGTTCATATTACTGGTAATGATGAAGTAGCTTTATAAGAAATTATTTTGCATGTGGCAGTTATACATTTTAGACAAGAAAAGTAAAAAAAAGAATTTATTTAAGAAAAAAAGCAGTAAAAACTATACAAGATTTGATTCTTGAAAAACGACAGAACTCTGTAAGACTTGAACTTAAATGTCTTCTTAATGGAGTAGACACTTCCTGGTCTGTCTTGTGTAGGGTGGCTACAACTGAAGCAGAGAGACATATACAATCTTATTAGATTATAGTCAATGAATGGAATATGAGACTAATAGAGTACCTAAAGTGAATGGGAAAACCCAAAAAGTAGAAGCTTAAAGAAAGGTGAACCCTTACAACTGCATAAAAACTCCATCCATAAAGTGTGCATGCTTTGAGGCTTTGAGGAGACTCCAATATTCCTAGCCAGAAGAAACAGCTGAAAGCCTGAATGAATGGGGCTATCACATGTGTTAACCTCTGCAGAGGTAATTGAATTCAGAGTTTAAGTACAGTTAAATTACTTCCTGCTAGAACAATAAAAAATTGTCTTCAGAAAAAAGACAGTGAAACCCAGAAACTTTAAAATAAATCACCTGGAATGTACAGTATGCAATAAAATACTACCAGACAAAAAACATCAACCATTATTAAAAAAAAAAAGTCAAGAGAAATGGACTCCACAATGACCAAGATGATGGAATTAGCAGACAATGTCTTTTCAGCAGCATTTGTAAATTTGTTCATGTTAAAAGAAAGCTATGGTCATGGTAAAAGAAGTGATGCAGAATCTCAACAATGAAATAAATACTATATTTAAAATAATGGAAATTCTAGAACTAACATGAGGAATGAATATAACACAAATTGAAATAAAAAATTGAGCATCAATGTGCTCTGAAAAGATATCAAATGCTACAATAAAGGTGGTATGTATTTATTAAAAAGTTGGACAGAAGTTGCCACATATTTTAAGAAATGCATATATCTCCAAATGAATCCCAAGCAAGACATTTGTAAAGTAAATCAAACCTAAGTAATTACTAATCACTCTGCTAAAAGCCAAATATAAAAAGAAGATTTTAAAATATTCAGAAAAAAGTGATGAGGGAACAATGATATAAATTATCTGGCTGATTATCAGAATCAATGAGAACCAAAAGACAAAGAACAACACCTTCAATGGACTAAAAGAAAAAAACAATAAAACTGTTATCCCAGAATTGTAGATTCAGAGAAATACTCTTCAGATGTGAAGACCAATATTACAATTTTGGATAAATATACACTGATAGAATCAATCACTAGCAGATCTATGCCCTACACTGTGAGAAATGATAAGAACTTTCTTTTTTCAAGATAAATGGAAATAACATGACGTTATGTAATTTGAATTTATGAATTTATAGGAAAAATAAATATGTATATATTTTTACTCAATTATAATTAATCACAGTTAATATTAGTACAATATTAACTCTAATAAGAATAGGATTGGAAAAACATACATATTATAATCTTAAAGTAATGACTAAATACTAATGCATAAAATATAGCTAATTAATAAATAAAAATAAATTACTAAGCATATTTGGTCGACAAAAACAGATCAAGGAAATAAAGGAAGAGTAGAGTAAAACAAAACAGATGAAGACATGGCAAAATGGTAAATATAACACTAACCATAGCAAATAGTATGCTAAATATAAATGAAATCGAAGCAAATAGTACTTCAAAATGTAAATGAAGTAAAAACTCCAATTTAAAAAAAGGCATTGTCAATAAAAATTAAGAAGTAATTAGATGCTACTTAAAAGAGATTAATTCTAAACATAATGACATAGTAGTATAAAAGTAAAATAAGGTAAACATTAAAGGATTAATCATAAAACCAGCTGAGATGGCTAAAATAATAACGGTATAAATACATTTCAAGGCAGAGAGCATATATACAGATAGATACATTTAATAGCAATAAACACGTATAGTTCAGGAGGGAGATAGTAATAATATACATGTACTTAATAATAGAGGTTAAAATATATAAAGCCAAAACTGATAGAACTGATAGAACTTGAAAATGTCAAGATGAAAAAAGAGAAGAAAGACTTCATAATTTTAGAATAAGATATGCTAAATATATAAAACAAAGAAATGCAATACGTGATCCTGAGCTGGAATTTGTAATAGAATATAAAGGAAGACATAATTAAAATGATTAATGGCTTTTTAATATGGACAATGAATTAGATAATATTATTGTATCAATGTTAAATTTTCTGATTTTGATCTTTCTAATATGGTAATGTCAGAGAATGTCCTTCTTCTTAGGAAATGCAAATTGAAATGTTTAGGTGCAAAGGACCATGATATCTCCAACGTAGTCTCAAATAGTTCAGAAAAAATAATTATATAGAGCATGAGAGAGAGAGAATATAAACACATAGTGAGAAAACATGTGAATAGCTGGTTAATCTGGATAAAGGGTGTTCAGGAGTCTCCTGTAGCATGCTGATAATTTTTCTGCACCTTAGAAATTATATTAAAATAAGACAAAAGTACTCAAAAAGTTGTGTTCTCTTGGAATATTTTGAATATAAAATTTGATAATTTGACAGACTGAAAACAATAGTTTTAGAGCACTTAATTTATGTTTTTAATGATTTTATTTAGTTAAATTTATAAGAATCATTTAGGTATTTTGCATAATTTTTCTTATTATTTTAAGCTTGTTTGTTCAGGCATTTTGGTGCTTGAAGGTGGGCGGATCACGAGGTCAGGAGATCGAGACCACGGTGAAACCCCGTCTCTACTAAAAATACAAAAAATTAGCCAGGCGTGGTGGCAGGCGCCTGTAGTCCCAGCTACTTGGAGAGGCTGAGGCAGGAGAATGGCATGAACCCGGGAGGCGGAGCTTGCAGTGAGCCGAGACTGTGCCACTGCACTCCAGCCTGGGTGACAGAGTGAGACTCCGTCTCAAAAAAAAAAAAAAAAAAAGAGAAAACTGAGCATTTTTAATATATGTAAAATTTCATATATTTTTTGTGTGACTAATGATTAAAATATTTATTTGACTTGTTCTAACTATAATCAGAGCCTCCCCAGAAAGTAATATTTCTTTGGAAATTAAAATTTAATTGACTTATGAATAAAATAACAAGATATAGGGGTATCACTTAAGAACATAACTAACTTTTCTAGTTAGTTAACAGATCCTGACTTTTTAAAACAAAGTCTGACTTCTACCAATTAAAAAAAAAAGAAAGATAAAAGACAGAAGCCCATATTAATTCATTTCAGTACTTGGACAATATTGTTTGTATTGTAATTCACCTACCAGGGTGTTATCACTCCAGTGATTTGCAAAGTATTCACTCTTTACTTATCTAATTCAGCCCTTTATTGCCAGTAAGACTGTCTCTGATAGGACTAGCAAAATTCCTGTTGTTTCAAAATTAAAATTGGTGTTTATAACATAATTTCTTGAAGGAGTATAGAATCTAACTAGAGTGGATAATTCAATGTATATTACTAAGAATTGCACAAGTATGTGCCAACAGTGAAAACTACTTTCTTTTTGGAAAAGCTGAGGTTACTTGGCAGCTCACATTCCTCTGGGGAGGTTAATCTTGCCTGTGTCTGAAACATGTTACCATAATTTTTGACACATTTTTTTACTTGATCGTATTTGACAGCCCTTAACAATTAAAGACACCATATTTTGACCTTGAATTCTTAGGGCATTTCTATAGTGACACTTGTGTTGGTTTTTGTTGAAAGGAAGTATTTGTCTTGATTGCTGATTTGCCTTTTGTATCATTTGATGTTTTAGAGTCTTGACATATCTGTAAATTCAAGTTAAGAAATGTGCTGATGTGGGCAAATACACAAGCATCGGGCTTGCTTTTCAACTTTGATTCTACATCTGAGGCAAAGTGAATAAGAGACTGATGTTTAATAGGATAAACCCTTAGCCCCGAGATGTGCTTATTAGAAAACCAAAGTAGAAAAATTGTTAATTTTCTATTGGTTTAGTATAACAAGTCCTTCTCAAGATAGTTTTGTTGATGAAATTTTAAAAAATTATCTGAAAAATAATAGTTAGAAAAGGACAACTTCATACCCAATTGATAAATTTTAATTTTTAAATAAACTTTAATTTTAGAATAGTTTTTTTATTTACAGAAAAATTGATAAGTTCATGCAGAGTTCCCAGATACCCTTCACTTAGTCTTCCCCACTGTTAACATGTCACATTAGTATGGTACACTTGTTATAGTTAATGAAAACATATTGACACACTATTGTTAACTAAGGTACCTAGTTTATTCTAATTAATTTAGTTTGTATCTTTTTTTTATTTTAGAGTCCTATCTTGGATGCCACATTACTTTTAGTAGTGATGTTTCCTTAGGATCCTCTTGGCTGTGACGATTACTCAGACTATATTTGTCTGATTTCATACTACTATAAAGAACTGCCTATACATACTACTATAAAGACTGGATAATTTATAAAGGAAAGAGGTTTGATTGACTCTTATTTCAGCATGGCTCCAGAGGCCTCAGGAAACGTACAGTCATGATAGAAGGTGATGAGAAACCAAGGCACCTTCTTCACCAGGCAGCAGGAAGGAGAAGTACCCAGCGAAGGAGGAAGAGCCCCTTATAAAACCATCAGGTCTCATGAGAACTCACTCACTATCACAAGAACAGCAAAGTGGAAATCACTCTTGTGACTCACTTACCTCCACTTGGTTTCTCCCTTGACACCTGGGGATTATGGGGATTATAATTCAAGATGAGATTTGGGTGGGGACACAAAGCCTAACCATGTCAAAAAGCTTCCTTATTTTTGACATTTCTTGTTTCCTTGTTTTGGACGAGGACTTCTCAAAAACTGTAAGACAGTCATGACTTCTAAGCTCTTCAAATATCAGAACTGAAATGGGAAGTCTAAATGATATTTTCAATTTTTCGCTAGTTAATGCCTTCAATGACACTTCTCTGTATATGCTTGAAAAAACAAATTATGATTAGCCACATTGCCTTAGCAGTAATTTTTTAATTGAATAGTTAATGAGCAAAGCTTAAAATTTCCCAAGGGACTTCAAAACATTTAACAGCAGGTGAATTTGTTTTTAATTTTTTAAAAAATTTGTTTTTAACATAAGGTTAAGACAACTGTGATGCTTACCATATGCTTGTGTAGGAACACGTTCATGCATCTGTTAGTTCATTGAGTGATTAGGAATATGTTGTGAGAAATGTGGATTTGCAACTTCTGTGATTGCCAGCATCTACCACAGCCTTAGTTCTAAAGAAATGGTCATGAACCAGGAACAATGAAAAGTCACTTTAGGAAATAAATAAATAAATAAATAATAAAAATTATCTCCTGAAGCAGAGAATAAAATCCTACTAAAATAAGGTTTCTTTTTAACTGAACTAAATCTGAGAATAAAACGTTTTATAAAAATTGAAATATATTTCCTGGGTAAAATGACCTAAAAATTAAATAAACACAAGTTGAAGAAATAGATTAAAATATTAAATACTAAAATATTTAAAATATTAATATTTTATATTAAATATTAAAAATAAAAAAATATTTAAAAATTAAAAAACAATCCCTGGTAAACCAAAATGATAGAGAAGCCAGACTTTAAGGTGTCAGCAATCCTTTCTATGTGGAACATGATTAATTACACTTCTAGAACAATAGGAACCAATGCATATCAAAATAATGTTAATATTTATTAATATAATAATTTGTCACCAAATATTTATTTAGCACCTACTACATATTAAATACCATTAGAGAATAAGTGAAGAACGATACAGATCTTTCTCCGAAGGTGTTCATGCTCCCAATGCCATAGAACAGATACATCTGAGGTTGATCTAATACAGCACTGAGTCTGACAACTATATTAAAAGTCGAGGAAATGAAAGACCAGAGAGTGAGATGATTTGCCTAAATTCATATAAATTGAATCTTAGGATCTCCAAATCCTAGTCCTTTGCTATAGTTAGATCAACAAAAAGAACATGCATTTAAAAAAAAAAATTGTGATACAAAGGATAGTGTTTAGTTTCATCAGAAAGTGCTAATAAAATATTTGTGACTAAAAATATTTTATGGATAATAAATCAAATGCCACATCTATATTATTTTGAACTTACCACTTCAGTATTCAAACTGATATAATAGAGTTTTATTGTTATCGGGGATAATAAAGTTCAAGGATCTCGCCAAGACTTGAAAATATATTCAGATTATCTATTTGTTTAAAGTAATGAGTCAGCTTGGTTTACCATATAAGCTTCCCTCTTGGAAAAATCCTGACTTTTGTCTCAATAGCTTTCTCCCCACACATAGCTTATGTCAAAATATTTCACATGTAATCATAAAATCTTGGCTAAGTATCTCATACCTGTCTTCAGTGTTTCTGTTCCAAATACGCACCAGTAACACTTATCAAATATTGAGTAAACAATATGCTAGAAAAATCTCAACACCTTTAGTAATCATCTGTTTCAAATAATATGGTCCCAAAATAGCAGTTAGTAGAATGTGTGTAATTTTACCGCTAGTGTTCTTGGCAATACTACTAAAAATAACATTTGGTGATAAAGTCATTTCTGGCAGTGTGTGTGTGTGTGTGTGTGTGTGTGTGTGTGTGTGTGTGTGTGTGTGTGTGTGTTTATCAAAGACAATACATTTGTTACCTTCACTCTGGTATTTGAAGAAATTCTCATAAAGTATAAATGGAGATGAAAAATATGCAAGACTATTTGTAGTAGGCAGATTTTTATATAGCTCCTAATAGTTCTCTTCCTAGTATTCATAGTCTTGTTATTGTGGACTGGACCTAGTGACCTGCTTCTAATAAAGAGGATATGGCAAATGTAACATGATGTCACCTCCAGAATTAGGTTACAAAGGACTGTGGCATCTATTTGCTACCTTGCTCTTTCTGGCGGTACTTTCTTGCTCTCTTGCTTGCATACTCTGATGAAGCAAGGTGTCATGTTGCAAATTGACCTATAGAAAGGCTCATGTGTCAAGGAACTAAAGAAAGCCTCCAATGAGTAGTTTGTGAGGAACTGAGGTCTTATTCAAAAATATGAGAGGAGCTGAATCATGCCAACCATTAGCCAAGTAAGCTTGGAAGTGGAACCAATCAGAACTTGTGATGACTGCAGCTAAGCTACGAGTCAGAAATTCTTCACTCACAGAAACTGTAGGGTAATAAATGCGTGTTGTTTTATGACTATAACATTTGGGGTAATTTATTTCGCAAAAATGAATACATAATTCACGATTCTAATGAAAAATACATGTCATTGACAATATTCATCATGATGTGCCATGATAAAACTTTTTCTCCCAATTGTTATTACCACAGAGTAAATTGTATTGCCCTGTGTCACCATTTTAAGGGTCAGGAAAGATACAAAGGCAGGAAAATAAAAACCAAAAAACTGAGTTTACCAATACCTTTCTTCCAAGGGGTATTTTTATTTAAAAGAACAAGCTGATGGGGAATATAATTGAAGTTCAACAAATGTCATTGAAATCAAATCAAATTGGAACCCACTCATACTTTCTTCCAAGAACTAGCCTCCCAGCCCTGATTGTGAGGCATAAATGTACCCTGAATTTTTACTAGAGGGTAAAATGATTCTTGGAAGATGGCACAATGGTTCTCTTAACTAGGACAATGGCCGTCTGCAAGTTATTTCAAGGTTCGGAGTTCTCATCTCAGTGGAAAATTAATTATAAGAATATCTCAGCTTTTAATGGATTTTAAATGATCTAAAAACCCTCTCGGTACTTTAATGCATAATTCTTTTATATTAAAAGCAGAAAAGATATGAGAAATAAACTTTATGAAGCATACAGCACATCAATAACTCTCTACGTATTTGAAGTTCTTATGCTTATATTTTTTAATGTATGCTCTGAATAAGATTAATTTTCTCATAAAAAGCATTTGCAATCTAGCTGAAAACAATAGATATTTGTGTTATTTCTTTAGAATGAATGCTGACTACTTTTCTTTCTTGCTTGTTTAGCATAACTGTTTTTTGTTAAAAATTTATTTGAAAGTCATTTTCATAACTGTAACACGAATATTTTAAAGCATAAGGAAATGTTTTGTTTTCTAATATAAATAGTGAAACTGTTTTAATCAGTGGTAGTATTCCATTCAAAAATTTCAAATAAGCTATAGAGCCCAAAGGATCATTGTGAGGTATTTACAGTTAATAAAGATTTGTTAAAAATGTTTTTATTTTACATGTTGCAAAACTGCAACATTATATGAACCATTACAGAGTTCACCAAAAGTAGATCAAACTATCATTCAAAAAGTAGATCAAACTATCATTCAAAAACATTATCAACTATGAAATTTGACCTTGGGCCATGTGGACCTCAGTTTTCCCATTCATTAAAATGGGGAACCATGGTACCTGGTGTGTTCCAGGAAATCTTAATAAAATGCTTTACACAAATATCTAGTATAAGATGATCACAAAACTTCTAATAACTTAAGACAATTTTAGACTTTGTATTAATCTCAAATACCCAGTTCTTTAAAATTTTAAACATAGGCCGAGCACAGTGGCTTACGCCTGTAATCCCAGCACTTTGGGAGGCCAAGGTAGGTGGATCATGAGGTCAGGAGTTCCAGACCAGCCTGACCAACATGGTGTAGAGTCCTGTCTCTACTAAAAATACAAAAATTAGCAGGGCGTGGTGGCGCACACCTGTAATCCCGGCTACTCAGGAGGCTGAGGCAGGAGAATTGCTTGAACCTGGGAGGCAGAGGTTGCAATAAGCCGAGATGGCACCGTTGCACTCCAGCGTGGGCGACAGAGGGAGACTCAGTCTCAAAATAAATAAATTAATTAATTAATTAAAAATAAAATAAAGTAAACATAACATTTATATAAAAAGTTGAGTGAATTCAACAAATCAGAAAAAAATTACAATATATTTATAATACATTTTTTCATTCATTATTTCATTTAGTGGTTTCAGAAACTTTGTATTCTCCTTACAAGAAGAGACTATTATGAGGTTCAGATAGTTTATGTAATTTGATCAGTTACTTAGGATAGTGATGAAAAATTATGACTATAACCCACATCAGCAACTAAAATTCCAGTATTTTTCTTAGTTTACAACAATCACTTCCAAATTATCAGAAGCACTTAAAGAATGAAATGTTTGATATTAATTGCATTTTAAATGTTTTCATATTGACCTTTTGAAGTATGTTCCCACTTAAACCTAGATTCTAAAATTTGTAATATTATGTCATTTCATTGCCTAAACTTACATCACAGAAGCAAAAAAAAAAAAAAATTGGAAAAAGTACTTACAGATCTAAATATAGATATATATATGTTTTTTTTGTTTGTTTTTTTTTTTTAGATGGAATTTTGCTCTGTCACCCAGGCTAGAGTGCAGTGGCACAATCTCGGCTCACTGCAACCCTGCAACCTCTGCCTCCCAGGTTCAAGCAATTCTCCTACCTCAGCTTCCCGAGTAGCTGGGACTACAGGTGCATACCACCAAGCCCTGCTAATTTTTGTGTTTGTAGTAGAGATGGGGTTTCGCCATGTTGGCCAGGCTGGTTGAGAACTCCTGACCTCAGGTGATCCACCTGCCTCGGCCTCCCAAAATGCTGGGATTACAGGCATGAGCCACAGTATCTGGCCCTAAGTATTTTTTTTAAAATAATTGTAATATCTGTTTTCCTTTCTCTGGTAGTATAGCAGTTAATGATCTAGTGGAAAAAGGAGTAGTACATCACAACAGGGAATAATTGGATAATTGCACATATATACATGCATAGACACACAGACACAAACTCACACACACACACACAGCATGTTTGTTCTGACTACATTAGATATATTTCACCCCCCACTTTCCATTTTTTAAAGGTAAATAAAACATTTGCCGATAAAAATAGAGCTAGGAAATTTAAAGCTAATACAGAATGTTGCAGCTATGTAGATTTTACACTTGTCATAGTTGAAAATGGATTGACTCTGGAAATAAAGTAGTAAAAACTGCTTTTGTGTGAAATTTCAAGTTATACAGATATGTAGATACTGTTAAAACTATATATTATAATATGATATATTAGTTAGCTGTGATGCTCTCTCTACAAGAACATTTTAAATTAGGAATCCTAGAATTTTGTATTACCAATCATAAATGACAGAAAATATTTATTATTTCAATAATTTTAATAGCTATATTGGGAAAAACAAAATCTGTTATTAGTTTGTCAGAAGTGCATTATTGGGCTCTCTACATTTCATAATTGCTTTAGTAATCATATTATCTTATAAAAATAAAGTAAATAACAATATCAATAAATGTCGGTACTGAGTAGAACACAAGAAATTATCACATATCTGTTTTACAACTTCTTTTCAAAGAGAAAAATTACACTAAATTATAACCTGTATGAAATATCCCATTCCAGTTTGAGGACAGCTTTTAAAAGTATTCATAAATACTTCTAAAAGAAACATTTGTTTAGCAGCAACTCAGATCTACTGCTATCATATTACTATATATATACATACTCTGAATTTAAAATATGAGTGTGAATATCTACTGATTTAAACATCGTAAATGAACTGTGCTATTAAATAATGCCTACAAATTTAGCTTTCTACCTTTAGTTGAATTCTTTCTTTTGTAGCAGATTTATTTATTTGAAAATAACCACTTATCTTATTCCATATGTATTGACTCACAATTGTAGTAGACATCTGTTACCTTTTGCTAACCACAGTGCTGGATGTAAGTCTTATTTTGCCTGCTCAGCACACATTCACCTATTTACTCTATTGGGAATACTCCCAATTTCTTTTCCAGAACTACCATACCTCTGGTCCACCTGGTTCAAAGATAGGCAGGTGGCCCACTTCTGAACAAGAAGATGTAATTTTAAAATATTTTCTAAAATTTGGGGAAAGATAAATATTTCCACGTTTCCATTTGAAGTTACTGATCTAATAGGATAAAGTTTTGGATATAGAAAGATCATCTTGCCACCTTGACACAGAGGAAGCCTCTCTGCCTTCTCTAGATTTAAACCATTATAGGAAAAAATAGGAGTCATATTTGACAAAATGCAGAATCCTGAGGAGAAATCTGAGTCCCTGGAACTTATCATTCCTGAAGCTATAATTCACACTTTTACCTGCAAAGGACCTATGAATTTGCAGTTTGAGTTTAGTTTTTATCACCACACAGGATGCTAAATAGTGCAGAAATATTACTTACAAAACATCTTTCAAAAGGAAACATTTTATAAAAAGAGAAATCCAAGCTCTCTTCAGTATGAATTCTTTAGACAGAAACTGGATCAAACAAGTCAGTATGTATTATAAGCTTTCTAATTCTATGCTATGATAGATAGGAGTGAACTTGGTTTTTCAATTGGTAGATCACAGTGTGATTATATTTTCAACCACAATACCTTTGAAAATCTAATTGGTTTCAATTAAGATAAGTTAATATAAATCATTTCCACCATTCAGATGAAAACAGAAAAACTGACAAGTTTCTTCAATCATAACACATAAAAACTATCCATAAAATACATCAGGCCCAGCTGTTTCTAGTCATCCGATTTGTGTTTTGTTTCACTTTTTCATAGGAATATTAATGCAGTGATGAAGAAAACCCAGGTCATGCAATCAGAAGCCTTAAAGGCAAATCTTACAAACACTGTGAATTTGAACAACTCTCTCTTCACACTCAGAAGTCTGTTTTTTTTCTGTATTCTGATAATATTTAACATCTAGAGTGGTAGCTGTGATTGATGAGACCATGCTTGGGAGAATATTTTGGGAATTCTTAAATGCTACACAAATACTACAGATGTGTATGTGTGTATGTGTATGTGTGTATAAATATGTACATATAAATGTATTCTATGTGCTATGTTTATGTTCATGTAGACAATTAGATTCCACACAATCTGAGAAACTTTTATGTGATAAAATACTGTGTGAGGTACTTCCATTCCCTGGAGTCAAGACCCCTGTCTACAACAAGACATACTAACTTTAGTTCAAGTATCTGCCACTGTCCAGCTATGTGCCCTTAGGCAAGTCTATTTGACTTATTGGTGAGTTAGTTTCCTTCTTTATAAATAATAATTATTATTAATTTGGCTAATACACACAAAGAGCTTACAACAGTAAGACCTACAGCTGGCACATGATAGGCATTCTACTACTATTAGCTTTTAGTTTGAACAGTCATTAGGTAATTCTATTTTGTGGCTTATTCAATCTGTGACTCAGGTTCAGTCCTCTCAGATAAGGTCCTGTTAGGTTTTTCCATTCTCTGTAACCTGAACAGCATTTGTATACTTCTTCTATTTCCCAGAATGCTGAAAAATGTCAGGCAGGACACTGAAGAAGAGAGCCCAGAGAAAACAAGTTGTCACATTCCAGCCTCTGGAAACAATCAGGCTTCCTGGAGAGGTGACAATTTCCCCTTTGGGTGTTAGCAATGGGCAACACATGTTATGTTTGCTTGTTTGTCACTGGATCTTCTCTGGTGGATGATGAGATCATTAAGGCCATGGGTCATTTTAAATTTATTGGAACAAGTCCAGATAATTTTCAGCTACAGGAGAGAAATCAGAAGATAAAAGATGGGAGCCATGCAGGCATAAGAAAGAAAGAGATGTAGAAGGGGAAGTAGGAGTTGCAGACAGTTGCATTAGTCTGCAAAGCAATGGACTTAGAGTGCAAAAAACAGACACGTTGCTGACGATGATAATTCTCCACAGGGATTAGGCAAAGTGTACATAAAATGACAATGATAATTCAAAGTTGTAGTAACTGTGACATCAACAGTGTCAGTGGAAACAGTCGGTGTCAAGTAAAAAGGATCAACTGTTTTCTAATCTCTGGGGTCACTGGTGGTCTTGCTAACACTCAGATATTTTTGAAGCAATTGGAATTTCCTCCCAGTGCTCTAGAAACCAACAGAGATATTTGAGATAGTAAAAGATGAGCGGAAATTGATTTATCTGAGGGATACTTTTCTGTGATGTCCGTAAAAGAAAAGAATATTCTAGGACACATTTATATTAAGCTATTTGAGATGTCTCTCTGTCTCTCTATCTATTTATGTGTGTACATCCCTGCCCCCTGGTCCCAAGAGAGGGCTCCTACAAACCCTTCTAGAGTTGCTAGGAGAATTTTTTATTCTATTTAATGTTTCACTCTGGTTCCTAACCCAGAGATCCTAAGGCTTCTTCAATTTCCTGAGTGACAAGCACATCCTTTGTTTTGATGAGACAATTTCTAATGGGCATTTGGACAGACCAGTGAGCAGGTAGGGAAGCAAGGTTGAATTGATCGCCAAAGATTCAAATAACCATGCCTAGGTAATGCAGCCTCCATGAAACCCAGAAACTCCGGGAAGGTTCCTGGAGGGTCGTACACTCAGAGGGCATAGAACCTCCATGCCTCTGCCTTCCCATACCTTACCCTATGTATCTTTCCTATCTGACTATTCATCTATATCTTCTGTAATATCTTTTATGATAAATGGGTAATCATAAGCAAAGTGTTTCCTTGAGTTCCTTGAGCTGCTCTAGCAAATTAATTCAACCCAAAGGGGAGCAGCTCTTGAAATACCTGATTTCTAGCCAGTAGGTCAGAAGTAAAGGTGACAATCTAATACCTGCGACTGGCATCTGAAGTGGGGAGTGGTTTTGTGGGACTAAGCCCTTAATCTGTGGGGTTTGATGCTATCTCCAGGTAGACAGTGTTAGAATTAAGTTAAATTATAAAACACCCAGTTGGTGTCCACCAGAGAACTGGTTGATAGTGGTGAGAAACACCCACACATTTTGGTGACGGGAGGTGAAGTGTCTTGTGTTGTATTGAGCATAAAATTAGGAAAAGTAGTTTTAGTTTTCAAGTTGCTTGTGTTTCCCTACCCATGTGAATGGGTAAAAACTCACACACAGGCCGGGCGAGGTGGCTTATGTCTGTAATCCCAGCACTTTGAGAGGCCAAGGCAGGTGGATCACGAGGTCAGGAGATCGAGACCATCCTGGAGAACATGGTGAAACCCTGTCTCTACTAAAAATACAAAAAAAAAAAAAAAAAATTAGCCCGGCGTGGTGGTGGGTGCCTGTGGTCCCAGCTACTCAGGAGGCTGAGGCAGGAGAATGGCATGAACCCAGGGGGCAGAGCTTGCAGTGAGCTGAAATCACGCCACTGCCTTCCAGCCTGGGAGACAGCGAGACTCCATCTCAAAAAAAAAAAAAAAAAAAAAAAAAACCTCACACACATTTTGGTGAGCACAGGCAAAATGCTCTGTGTTCACTGTGTGAGAACAGGAAAAACACATTTTGCTTCTTCCTATCTCTTATAATATGTATTTCCCTGTATCTATCTTCTATCTAAAATTCTTCTAAATATAGGTCAATATATGGTTAATATTTCACCCTACGCACCAACGGGTATATAGACTACAAAGAAGTTTTATGAATGCTGCCGAAAAGCCCATCAGACATAGAACAACCCATAGTTTTGATTACTCAACTGCAGCTACTCTTTTGCTCATACTTGTGCTTTATAACAATAATGATAGTAGCAACAACAAAATTATGCCAAGCACAACTATGTCTTACATAAATGAAAATTTCCA
The DNA here is from genome assembly GCF_009828535.3 of Hylobates moloch. Taxonomy (NCBI): domain Eukaryota; kingdom Metazoa; phylum Chordata; class Mammalia; order Primates; family Hylobatidae; genus Hylobates; species Hylobates moloch. The sequence continues at coordinate 2,466,077 of NW_026652306.1, read as the reverse complement.
AAAGATTTAGAGGATACGTTGAAAACAACTTTAAAGCATTTAATCGGATGAAATGGAAGGAAAAAGTTAAAATACATGAAGATGTGAACAATTGTAGGAGAAACCAGTTTAAGGTGAAAGACTAGGAGTTCAATTTTGGACATGAGTTAACACATTACCCACTTATTAATGTAGTAGGAGACAGATCTTGTACAAATTCTCCCTCCCTCCCTTTCTTCCTTCCTTCTTTCCTTCCCTTTTTTTTTCTTTTTTTTTTTTCCCAGATGGAGTCTTGCTTTGTCACCCAGGCTGGATTACAGTGGCACAGTCTCGGCTCACTGCAACCGCCTCCTGGTTTCAAGCAATTCTCCTGCTTCAGCCTCCCAAGTAGCTGAGATTACAGGCATATGCCACCACACTTGGCTAATTTTGTATACTTTTAGTAGAGACAGGGTTTCACCATGTTAGCCAAGATGGTCTCGAACTCCTGACCTTGTGATCTGTCTGCCTCAGCCTCCCAAAGTACTGGGATTACAGGCGGGAGCCACTCTGCCTGGCTCACAAGGAAAATATATATTCTAAGTGAACAAAATAGTCTGAAAAGTTTTGGATAAGACATAGTTCTTTCAAAAGAGTGTCTTGATGTGTTAGTTTCTTAATTGTAAATTAATCCTAGAACTATGGTTATAATTAACAATGAAAAGATTAACAGAAGAAAGGAAAGGAGAGATGGTGGGAAGAGGAGGATAAAAGAGAAAGAGGGAGAGAAAGAAAGAAAAAAGTAAGAAAGAAGAAAGAAAGGAAAGAAAGAGAGAGGGAAAGAAGAGAGGGAGAACAAAGAAAAAGAAAGAAAGAAAGAGAGAGAGAGAGAAAGGAAAGAAGGAAGAAAGAAAGAAAGAAAGAAAGAAAGAAAGAAAGAAAGAAGAAAGAAAGAAAGAAAAAAAGGAAGGAAGGAGAGAGAGAAAGAAAGAAAAAGAAAAAAGAAAGAAAAAGAGAGAAAAAAAAAAAAGAAGGAAGGAAAGAAGGGAGGAAGGGAGGGGAAAGCAAGCAGGCCGACCAGGCGCAGTGGCTCAATCTCAGCACTTTGGGAGGCCGAGGCGGGTGGATCACAAGGTCAAGAGTTTGAGACCAACATGGCTAACATGGTAAAACCCTGTCTCTACTAAGAATACAAAAATTAGCTGGGCCTGGTGGTGCATGCCTGTAATCCCAGCTACTCGGGAGGCTGAGGCAGGAGAATGGCTTGAACCTGAGAGGCGGAGGTTGCAATGAGCCAAGATCGTGCCACTGCACTCCAGATTGGGTGAAAGAGTGAGACTCTGTCTCAAAAAAAAAAAAAAAAAAAA
>NW_026652306.1:2342371-2464652 GCF_009828535.3 Hylobates moloch | reverse complement strand
AAAAAAAAAAAAAAAAAAGAATATATATATTCCCTGTGAAAAATGTATCAAACCTTGAAAATGTTTAGTAGCATAGAGAATGTGTTTTACAGACGAGTTTTTGTCACATATAATTTCAAATTGAAACAGGGTGTCACTCTGTGGCTCAGGCTGGAGTGCAGTGGTGCAGTCACGGCTCATCACAGCCTTGACCACCCTGGCTCAAGCAATCCTTCTGCCTCAGCCTCCCAAGTAGCTAGGACTACAGGAACACTCCATCACATCCAACTAGTTTTTAAATTTTTTGTAAAGAAGGAGTCCCCCTGTGTTGCGCAGGCAGATCTCAAACTCCTCAGCTCAGGCAATCATCCTGCCTCAGCCTCTCAAAGTGCTGGGATTATAAGCATGAGCCACTGCTCCAGCCTATCTGCACTTTTAGATATAAGATACATGCATTAGGTATTTTTGATTAACTGAGTTCTCTAAACATAAAAATTGGGTCTCAACATATTCTACTCTGTTTTGTTTTTTTCTGGCTTTTCTTACTCTGTTCTTTCTGTATAAAACTTTATTATAAACCGTATTTGCCTGGGAATCTACAGCTTCGCCTCTAGGAATGTCATCATTTTGGAAGCATTTCCTGATCAACTCATTCCTCTGGATGTAGACTAAGTTAGGTATCTTTGCTTTGTGCTCCTCTGCAACTTTGCAGTAGCATTTTCACATAACATTGTCATTATTAACTTGGGATACCTGCCTCATTAGATGCTAACCTCTCTGGGTACAAGGAACATAAGCTCATTTCTATCTTCAGCACCTCTTTCAGTTAACTTTAACATTTTTTTTTAATGAAAGCCTACTAGCCTCCAGGTACAATAGAAATTGAAACAAATTCTGTCCCCTAAAAGATTTTACAATCCAGTGGAAAACATTCAGTACAGTGCAAAAATTGTAATAATAAAGATAGGCCATACCTATTGAGGTACTTTGAAGGAATAATAGAAAAATTAAGAATTTCTGATCAGGTTAATAGAATCAATGACAAAGTAAAAGCTGTTATAACTGTGCCTGGAGCAATGACCTAAATTTCCCACTTTTTTTTTACTTTGACCCAAAGATAATAAAAAATTGTCATGGGCATTTTTTTTAGTTATTAAGGATGCCTAGTTTATTTAATAAGCATACAGCTCTAAAACTCAAAACCAGCCAGGTGCCGTGGCTCACACCTGTAATCCCAGTTCTTTGAGAGGCCGAGGCAGGTGGATCACCTCAGTTTAGGAGTTCGAGACCAGCCTGACTAACATGGTGAAACCCTGTTTCTACTAAAACTACAAAAAAGTAGCAGGGCATGGTGGCGGGCGCCTGTAATCCCAGCTACTTGGGAGACTGAAGCAGGAGAATCACTTGAACCCTGGAGTCTGAGGTTGCAGTGAGCTGAGATGGCTCCACTGCACTCCAGCCTGGGCAACAAGAGTAAAACTCCATCTCAAAACAAAAACAACAAAAAATCATCTAAAAACCAATCTATTTGCTTGTCCTGTGAAAGGATACCCAAATATTCCTTTTAAATTTTTCATAAATATAATCTTCATGCAAAGTATAATACTTTTTATGAAAAGCAAGTGAACCCACTATTTTTCTTTAAAGCATAAATTCATATATATATTCCCGATACCTTATAGAGTCTTCAATTTAATGCCAAACAATGCCTTACGCATGAAATATAGCCATTCCTTCTTACGATCAACTCATCACATATATATTCTATAATACGTATAACAATTTATTTATTTGTGGAAACAGGGTCTCACTCTGTGGCTCAGGCTGGAGTGTGAGGATGCAATCTCGGCTCATCACAGCCTTGACCTCCCTGGCTCAAGCAATCCTTCCACCTCAGCCTCCCAAGTAGCTGGGACTAGAGGCACACACCATCACATCCAACTAGATTTTTAATTTTTTGTAGAGAAGGAGTCTCCCTATGTTGCCAAGGCTGATCATATAACAAATATGTTTTATATATTTGTTATTTAAATGCATGTACAGTGTTATTTACATTAAAATTATTTGCATTATCTTATTTCTACAGGATTATTTTCTTACAGAAAACATTTTCCATTAGCAGCAAATGATAACATGCTAGCCCCATTCTACTGAGCATGACTTCTGTTGTATTCTTGCTCAAAATTTAAAAATAACAATAGTCAGTAGAGAGTTAAAGAGTTGAAATTATTCATTCTGTGGCACATAAATATATAGATTTAATTATACCAAATATATTGGCAATTTCTTATATACAAAACTGTCATATATTTGAAAATATAGTATCTAGTCCTTTTTAAAACAATTTGATTTCATTTTTAGAAAAGGAAGTGACAGTCATATTGGTTGAAGTTAGAAACATTTAACAGCCACACACTCGAGTAGCACAAAATGGAAAAATAAATTAAAATTTTAAAATAACTACCATTTATTTTGCTCATATTATACCCCAAGGATTTCAGCAACATGGGAGCTAGTATAATATAATCACTTCTGTCTCCATCCCAGGCTTGATTTCCCTCCATGTTAATTGAGTGCCTTCTATGTTCTAGGTACTGTTCTAAGTGCTTGGAATAGATCATGGAACAGAAGATACAAAAACTGCCACCCTGGTGGAACTTCCAGCTGGGAGAAATATGCCATGAATAGCAAACATAATAAGGAAACTGTATAGTGTACCTAAAGACAATAACGTAAAGTCACGTAGAAGAGGAAAGCTGACCTGAGAGTGTTGGGAGGAGGGTAGGTTGCAGAATAAAATGGAGTAACAAGGTTTCAGCATGGGCTTATTGGAAAGCAGAGGCTTGAGCAAAGATTTGAAGGGCTAAAATGAGTTATTTAGAGGAAGAGAATTGCAGGCGTAGAAAATGTCTTATGTGTTCACAGGTAAACCAGAAGGCCGGAATGGCTGCAGGAAAGGGAATGGGGGCAGCAAGGAGGAGATTAGAATACACAGGTCATGGGGAGCCATCTCACAGAGGACTGTGAAGCCAGTGTGGGCACTTTGGATTTTATTCTGAGTAAAATAATGAATAATTGGAGGGTTTTTGCCAGATAAATGATGCCATCTGGCATATTTTACAGAAATACATTATATAAGTGATATCTCCTTTATTCCTGATAAAATTGATATTGGAGGCTATGGCTCATATATAAAGATTTACCTAGCAGGGCTCTGGTCAAACTGGAGGACAGAGGCCATTCCACAGGAGGTTTGCCCCTCATACCTGTGCCATAGAGACGCAGATGGGGATTCATATTTTCTGTCCTGCAAACTGGATTCCTATACTATAAATAAGAACAAACCAAAAAGAGTGTGGAAATAAGGGGGTATTTTTAATTTACGAACTCTTTAATTAGATTAAAGAAGTGAGTGAGGGATATAGAGCAGTCATTCAGGAGTATTTTATGAAGAGCTTCCAAAGTGGAATAGAACCTCAGGAGTGGGGAAAGAATGAGTTCTTCCAACAGGTCCATTCTTGCCTGCTCATCCGCAATGCAGAGTCTGCCCCTGTAGAGAAGATGTGAAATTATCTAGTTTATAGGATAAATTTGTCATTTTTATTCAGGTGAGGGCTACAAGGCCATTTGGCCCTCCTCCTAAGTCTTATCTTTGAATCCAGTTTTAATCGGTAATAGTAGTTTAATCTACATTAATCTGATTTCTCATCTATCAGTTGCTTGTAAATTGGGAGAGGTGTTATCCATTAATCACTTAAATACAATCAGAATGAAAACATGAATGACAAAAGTAGTGGGCAGGGGAGGGGGGTTGCCAGAAAGTGTGATGTGGAAGAGAAAAAAGAGAAGTGCTTTTCCTCTGATAAGAAAACTCTCCAGACGAGAGCATTATCGCCAACTCCATCATTAATTAGAAGCATTTCAGTTCTACAGATACAGTATTTGTATTGAGTTTCTCCTTCAAGGCAGAGGCATCTGAATCCCGAACATCAGCAGTGACTTATGGGTTAATGGGAAGTAGCAGTTGCACCCAAGTGCCCAAATACATGAAGACATACCTTGAAAGTACAGCAGACATGAAGTAAAAGTAGAGAGGAGGGTCAATACAGGGATCCCTACCATATATTCGAAAGTATAATGGAACTGGGGTGGTACAAGCCATGAAATAGCTATCATTTATATTTGGGATAACTAATAAAATTATTGGCTCTTGACACTTGAGGGATCACCACAGACTAATTATAAAGGTGTCATTTGAGGTGAGCCTGGAAGTTTGTCATTTGAAGCATTTGTTGGAGCAAGTATGTTTTAGATAAAGAAAATAGCAAGCTGACGTCACAAAGGTGTAAACATGCTAACCTAATTCAAAGTAAAATTTCAAAAATATGTCTTATAGTTTGAGTTCATGACAACTAAAAGGAATATATGTAGGACAGTAAATTGAAACTACATATTAGAATTAAAATGTTCCCAGTAAAGCTTTACATGTATTCTTGAATGTTTTTTTTAAACCTGCAATGGAATTTCAGAAATTAACTTCTTTTTAAAGTTTGGGGACCTTATTACTGGAATAATTCCTTGCAAAATTAATGCAAAAGGAGCACCAATGTTTAGTTGAAGCAAGAAAGGCTGGGAACTGGAGTAATGCTAGAAAAGTTATTTCAGTTGCATGATTCTCAAAGTTCAGTGTATAGGGAGAACCTGTTAAAACACAGATCCTAAGATTTCAGCCCCAGATACTTGAACTCATTTGCTCTGTAAAAAAGGCACAATTGTCAACATTTTAATAAGCTCTGTACATGAAGTTAAAAGTGTGTTGTCCAACACATGTTGAGCAATGCTGTAGTAGTTTAAATTAGAAGTGATGAGTGCTTGAACCCGGGAATGGCAATGGAAATGAAAAGAAGACGATAGACTAAGAGACATTTTGAGCATTCATCCATCAGGGTTAAAAGACTAGGTGAACACACTGTTGAAAAAAGACTCATAAGTAATTCCTTTTATTATTATTATTATACTTTAAGTTCAGGGGTACATGTGCAGAACGTGTAGTTTTGTTACATAGGTATACACGTGTCATGGTGGTTTGCTGCACCCATCAACCCGTCACCTACATTAGGTATTTCTCCTAATCCTATCCCTCCCCTAGCTCCCCACCTCCTGAGGCCCCATTGTGTGATATTCCCTTCCCTGTGTCCATGTGTGTTCATTGTTCAGCTCCAACTTATGAGTGAGAACGTGCAGTGTTTGGTTTTCTGTTCTTGTGTTAGTTTGCTGAGAATGATGGCTTCCAGCTTCATCCATGTCCCCGCAAGGGACATGAACTCATCCTTTTTTATGGCTGCAAAGTATTCCATGGTGTATATATGCCACATTTTCTTAATCTAGTCTATCATTGATGGGCATTTGGGTTGGTTCCAAGTCTTTGCTATTGTGCATAGTGCCACAATAAACATAATGTGCATGTGTCTTTATAGTAGAATGATTTATAATCCTTTGGGTGTATACCCAGTAATGGGATTGCTGGGTCAAATGGTATTTCTGGTTCTTGATCCTTGAGGAATCACCACACTGTCTTCCACAACAGTTGAACTAATTTACACTATCAACAGTGTAAAAGTGTTCCTAGTTCTCCACACCCTCTCCAGCATCTGTTGTTTCCTGACTTTTTAATGATTGCCATTCTAACTGGCTTGAGATGGTATCTCATTGTGGTTTTGATTTGCATTTCTCTAATGAACAATGATGATGTGCTTTTTCTCATATGTCTTTTGGCTGCATAAATGTCTTCTTTTGGGAAGTGTCTGTTCATGTATTTTGCCCACTTTTTGATGGGCTTGCTTGTTTTTTTCTTGTAAATTTGTTTAGGTTCTTTGTAGATTCTGGATATTAGCCCTTTGTCAGATGGATAGATTGCAAAAATTTTCTCCCATTCGTAGGTTGCCTGTTCACTCTGATGATAGTTTCTTTTGCTGTACAGAAGCTGTTTAGTTTAATTAGGTACCATTTGTTAATTTTGGCTTTTGTTGCCATTGCTTTTGGTGTTTTAGACATGAAGTCTTTGCCCATACCTATGTCCTGAATAGTATTGCCTGGGTTTTCTTCTGGGGTTTTTATGATTTTAGGTCTTACATTTAAGTCTTTAATCCATCTTGAGTTAATTTTTGTATAAGGTGTAAGGAAGGCATCCAGTTTCAGTTTTCTGCATACGGCTAGCCAGTTTTCCCAACACCATTTATTAACAATTCAAGCCCTGACAGTGAAGAGAACATTGATGTTTTTAGTGAAATTAAAAAAAAAAAAAAACTTCAGAGGACTTACATTTTAGAGCAGGAAAATAAATTTTTCAAGAAGACAGCTTGAGTTTAAGGTGGCATAAGGAAAGTGAAATGGAGATGCTCACCAGGTACTTTGTTGAAGGTCAGAGAGAGTGAAGAAAGTTAAAGACTTGGACTCAGCAGTCACCTATCTATAGTTAACAAGTAAGACTGTAAAAGTGGATGAAAGAAATGTGAAGCTCTGAGAATCCATATAGCTAGGGGAGGGGAGGTTTGGAACTAGTAATAAAAATCATGTTTTTCCTGGCCGGGCGCAGTGGCTTACACCTGTAATCCCAGCACTTTGGAGGCCTAGGCAGGTGGATCACCTAAAGTCAGGAGTTCAAGACCAGCCTGACCAACATGGTGAAACCCTGTCTCTATTAAAAATACAAAAAGTAGCTGAGCATGGTTGCAGGTGCCTGTCATCCCAGCTACTCAGGAGGCTGAGTCAGGAGAATCACCAGAACCTGGGAGGCGGAGGCTGCAGTGAGCTGAGATCGCACCACTGCATTCCAGCCTGGGCAACAAGAGCAAAAGTCCATCTCAAAAAAAAAGCAACAACACACAAAAAACCATGTTTTTCCTGAGACTTAACCATTAAAACAAAATTCAAATGTAAAGCAAATGCTAACGTGGGGAAGAAGGAAAGACAGCATAATCCAGGCAGAGGCTACAACCACTGAGGAAACTGAGACTAGAGACAGAGCAGAAGGGAAAAGTCAATGCCTGAATTGCCTCTTGTGACTGAAGGGTTAGCGAGAGGCCAGCTTCTGAGGAACTTTGTCTTTGTAAACCAAGTGAAAATTTTTAATCTTTACAGTAAGAGCAGTGAGAAGTCAGGTTTCTTAAAAAAAAAAACCAAAAACAAAAAAAAAGGGAATATTTCTAGCACAGGGTGTTGAGTACATACCATAAGATGTTATTGTAATTCTGGAGCATGGCTGAGCTGCAGCATTGACTCAAGCCTGTTGTTGCTTTTCCAAATGTACCTACAGGACAGTGAAATGTATCATGAAGAAATTGCCTTTCTAGGTGTCCATCCTGAATCCACTCTTACTCATTGTGTTATTTTGAAAAAAAATATTTAATTCATGCTTCTTAACTTTGGTTTCATATTCCAACCATCTAAAAATACCAATGCCTGGCCCCACCTCCCACAGATTCTAAACTCAAGCATTGGTGGTATTTTTAAAACATATTCAGGTGTTTCTAATGTGAATCCAAAACTGAGAACCAGGGACTGTCACTAAATGTTTCAGTTATTTATCTTGAAAATGGGCTGATTATAATAATACCTAATACTTGGAGATGATATAAAATGAGGTGGTGTTTGGAAACACTATGTGTAAGCTAGACATGTATTTAAGTGTGTATTATGTCTCGTCATAGTCGCTTACTGTAGTCATTCAAACGTTGCAAAAGGCTCTCCCATGAAAAAGATCCACGAAAAAAGCTTTTTCTGTAGCTTCTGGCCTGGTACTTTAACTTGTAACAGTTTTCTTCCTTCAACCAGTCATAGAAGGCCTGTGGTTTGATGTGTGGCAAGGTTTCCCTGCTTTCTGTTTATAGACATATTAAAATTTGTTTGCATCATTTTTTGGGTATGTGGGATACCCAAAAACTTTGTTCTTGCTTGTTTCTTGCTGAATATAATTTTTTTCCCAACCTTCTACCCCACAGTCAGTTGGCCTTCTTCACTTTCATGGCATGAAAAAACAAAACAAACAAATAAAACCAAAAACAAAGAGCAAACAAAAACTAACAGCAGTTAAAACAAAAATCTCCTATTTTCTTTGGAGGATGGGCCTTTAAATACAAGAGTAAACATTTAGAAATGTTGAGTATAGTGATATTGGTGTAATGCCTCCCTTTAAAACTCAGTACAAATTGTGTTATGCAGAATAATTAGAGTCAAAATTTTAAATGACATCACCACATTCGCCACATGAGTATCTACATAGGGAACAGCATGCAGTGCTGTCTGTCTGAGGCTACCGCTCCACCTCCATTCTAGAGCTCACAGATGATATACAACCTTGAACTTGGTCATGTGAATAAAGTGTGCATTTTCCAGCCGTGGCTTTGATTCCTGTATTGATTCACTGTTGAGAGGTTGTAACTCAGTTCTGAGGCTTCTCATTCCTATCTGTCACGCATTGTGATTCATCATTGCCTTCACATTCGAGGATAATTTGTTTTCTGTTATTTTGTACTTCCTCAAATGTTCTCTAGCTAAATCATATGTGTATGCATGGTATCTTTCTTAAGGCCAGAGACCATGTTGCTAGGATGATTCTGGGCTAACGGAACTGGTCACAAGAGAACCACCATTTAAAAGAGCATAGAAGGCCTAAATTTAATTTTCTAATTCAGTTATTAACAATTTAACAAAGTTGACACATGTCCACTCCAATGAGTAGATAATGCCGGTGTGACACAAATTAAAGTGATCAGACTGCTGAACAGGTCTTTGCTTTTGTTTTTCACCGTCTTTGGTCACTTTCATCCCATGATTATGCTGAGCTATGTTCCTTTCAGCACAATGCTTAGCCATAATCATAAACAGTCAATGATTTTTGTCACATGAAAGCTAAATCAAAAGCAAAATTTTAAACATGTAAATTTTTTTTTAAAAATGTTATTGGCTCTTTCAGTAATAAATACTACATGTAACTATTGAATATTTTGATTCTCAAATGCATCATTGAAGTTCATTAGTTTTGTTTTATTCAATGAACATTAGAAATTCAATATAGAAATGGAGAATGGGATAAGGAAGTTGAAAACCTTGGCAGAGGCATTTTCAATGCATCTAGATAACAACACCAGAATTTCATTGAAATTCATGTAAAAACATACAGTTTATTTAACTGTAACCATTATTTTCCACTCTACCTTGCTAAACAGATAGTGCTGCAGTGTTTCAAGTAATGCCACCTGACGGGAGCAGCAGAAGGAAGTGCCTCTGGCTTCCAAAATTATGACTTACTGTTTCAATGTAGAAAAATTCTTAGTGTGATTAACATTTACTGTTTTTACTAACGATATTTAGCTGAGTTCCACTGCAGGCACCAAAGCATTGCTTTAGGAGCTCTTTGAAGGAGATGATGGGTTTTTTTGTTTGTTTTTCCTCCAAAATGCTGTACTATTCACAGTGCACTTACTTTCAAGTTTTTAAATGTGAGTTTGTTTGAATTGAGTTTGACCTAAATGTCTTGGTAAATGGAAGTGAGGAAAAGCTGTTTCCACTTTCTAGCACTATGAAATGTTCCCATCTAACAGTTTCTAAATACATGGGTCAAAAAACATTTCAGTGGCCTAGGTAAAGACCGCAAGCAATGGCAAATGAAGTAACATTTGACAAACACCTTTTAGTGCTGGGCACTTAACCGTGTTATATAAGTCTGAGAATGACTATGTAAGTTAAATGCGGGTAGCTCCATTTTTAAAATGAGGAAAATAAAATCCATTGCAATGTAAGTAACTTGCCCAACATCACTCAAAGGCCAGTGGCCAAGTCAGAACTCAAAACTTTGTGCTTCTGACCACAGAGACCTTGCTTAGCAGACATTTCTGTGTCAACTAGCTGATCCAGCCACTCTTAATAAGCAGTAAATGATTTCTTACCCCATCCTCTGTATGTTCAAGATGTTTTCCAAGATACTTAAATTGATAAAAATTCACCCAATAAATAATAGGATTTTTTTTGTCTTTTTCTGCCTAAGCCCTTAAATCTTAATAGGATCACAAACCCAGAATGTAAAAACAAAGCAAAACAAAAACACTTTATTGATCTCTCTTTCATGTATTTTGAGGCAATGATCAAAACAAATGTTCTCTGCTATCCTTGGAATAATACTGTATCCCAAAGTAGTACTGTAAAACTTGAAAGTGTTGGATTTGAAAGAGACTTTGGAGATTATATGTTCTTTTTTTTTTTGGAGACACAGTCTCACTCAGCACTATCTGGGCTCACTGCAACCTCCACTTCCCAGGTTCAAGTGATTCTCCTGGCTCAACCTCTGGAATAGCTGGGGTTCCATACATGCACCACTACACCAGGCTAACCTCTGTATTTTTAGTAGAGACTTGGCTTTACGATGTTGGCCAGGCTGGTCACCAACTCCTGACCTCAAGTGATCTGCCCACCTTGGCCTCTCAAAGTGCTGGGATTATAAGCATGAACCACTCTGCCGGGTTCTAATCTTAAACTCGAAATTTACATGTGAGAAAGTTGGAAGTTGAGCCTCTAAAGAGCTCACGTATAGGTTTCAATCTAGTCACCAAGTTAAGTAAAATAGTTAGAATCAAAACCTAGGGATCGTAATCCTTATGTCTGTGTTTTTATCCACAGTGCTATGAATAACCCTACAACTGCAGTGTTATTTTACTTTTGCTTTATATTCCTGTACACGTTTGCAGATATTTTATGTTTTAACACTCCTTAAAATAGTGTTAAAATGTTCAATTTAATGTTTTAACACTCCTTAAAACAGTGAACCACACTTAACTTTTTTTCTTACTTGGGGAGTACTGAATGGGACCCTGTGTACTTGCATGCTTCTCAATTAAAGTAACCTGATTGTTATAGAAGTCTTACTGTTTTTACCAGGCCGAACATTGACTTGAGTTCATTTGAATGGTATCTTTTAAGCATTGTTGTCTTTGGTCAATTGATATTTAATTATTGCCAGTTGACTTATCAATCTCATTGTCCTAAAATGTCCAAATAAAGTACATTAAACTAGTAGAATAAAAAGTTTTGTGTTACAAAGAAAAATTCCTAAAATTACTCTATTTCTGTAGAAGCTAATCCAAGACTCTGAGAGAGAGTTTCATTTTTATGTCCAAATACATTCACCTACCTATACATGTGTCCTTTTGGTAGAGAATAATTTTTTATTCATTTTCTCAATGAATAGCAAATTACATTTGAGAAAACAAACGTTCTCACTGTATAAAATTGAAAATCGCTAATTTCTCACTTACACAGACTTCTTAGAACATCTGATGCTTTTTCTATTCCTTCCATGAGAAACAACATTGTGAATTGAGCTGTTAAACTGATTCATGCATAGACCAGCAAAAAAGGGCAGTAAGTGGCTCTGAATCTTTCATAAATGCGGCAGAAAAGATTTCTGTCTGTGCTTACCCCTTACCCCTGCTATTTTATGTCATAATGCATCATTACATCCTGATGTTTGTTCTTGTGCAAGTCAGCAAAAAAAAGGATTACATAGTGTATGCTGGCCCTTTTCCTTGAATTAACTATGTCACTTTTGATTTGTTATGTTATTGGACCATGTTTCAGGCCTTCTTAACACTGGCAACTATGGCACAAATATACATAGTCATCTCCACAGGTTTGCTATCTTGTCATCTGCATCCTGAACATTTAAAATACTTTTATTCAGATAAAATGGTTTTAAAATAATATAAAATAATGCTCAAAAGGGAAAGACATTGATAATGTGCAATGTAAACAGAGGGTTTGGTGTGACACTGTATTGTGGAAATTGTGGTAGTGAGTGGAATTATTCTACAAATTCAGTTCTAAAACAAAATTTTAAAAAATGAGTATGAAATGGCCTCAGGTAATACATAGTCTAATAATTATTTTCATTCTCATGTTTATTTTCTGATAGCTAAATCCAATAATGAGTCACATTTTGCCTGAAACTTCACTGATGAAGGATTCACTGCCTTCATGGATGTTTCTGACACTCAAACCTTTCTTCATGGTTGTTCGCATTTTTCAAATGTGGTTTCATTTTTATCTATTGATCCAAAAATATCACCTGGAAATGCTAAATGAAGGAATAATGTACTTACTAAATACATTTGTGTAATATACTGTGAACAGGTAGTCTGATACTTTATTAGCCTTAATCTAGCAGAGAAGAAACAATGTAATTTTTCTATTTAAATAGATTCATTTATTAAACTTCTATTGAGTTACATCCTTTAGGCTCTAGGATAAGTCCTGGGTATTCAAAGGGGAATAAGATGTGGTTCTTGTTCTCACAGAGTTCATGGTCTAGTGAAAAGACCAAAAAAAGGTAAGAGTGGAGTGATCTGCTACATACTTGCTTAAGTGACCCAGCACAAGTGTGGTTGCCTGTGTCTTTGTGTTAGAAGAGATAATGTTATTTAAAGGGCTTACCATAGGTGAAATCAGCAAAAGGTGGTTTCCAGTTAAGAGGCTGGTGTGAAAATCTACATTACAACATTTATGAACTAATTAAGATAGTAGTTGTTTTGTGGCATTTGACATGGTGAATTTTAGAATATTTTAGGTTCTGTGACATATATAGTCTGAAATCTTCAAATATGTCAGCTAGTAATAAAAGAAAATTAAGAACCAATGCTTCTGTTACATACAGTAGAAATAGTATCTTTGCCTTTTCTTGGAATTAAATTGTAATTTTATAAGAAAAAACTGTGGGAAGGCTAAAATGACAGTAAATAAAATTGTGGATGCATGGATCAATTGTGAAGAAGAAATAAAGATAATTTTGTGAAAAGAGTGTTAGTATTTAAATGACTACTAAATCAGGCCTTAAAATACATTTTCCTGAAAATATGGTCACTTAAGGCTGTGTTTGTATCAATTCAGAATTGATGATATTAAAACTGAAATTTATTTAATTTTACAGTCATGTTACAGATTTAATTAAAACATTTTTGAGATTAGAAGGAAAAAATCACCCACACACGGAATGTGACATAGCCTCTACTGTTTTTATAGAAAGTAACTGGAAAACAAATCCTTTTTAGGTTAAACCTAAAAAGTTTAATGTTTGAATGACAGATGATTATGAAAAAAGAAGCGCATTCTCTCTTCTCTCTCTTCCTCTTCGTATTCTCACTCTAACTCAGTGTAGTTGCTTTGTTTGGATTTGAAATAAGCTGTTTTCTAATCGAGGATGTTATGGATAATCAATCATATGGGGAAGAAAAGAAATGCTAAATATGGCTCATAAGCATTCTCCAAGTTTGCTGAAATTATTTGTACAGGAGACTGACATGATCTTTCTGTCTTGCTCATGGAGGGGGTTTGCTAGTGGGAAATTAGTGATGAAAATAAAATACCGAAATGTCAAATCATTTATGTTCCTAAAAGCTGAAATAATTTCAATTTACATGCCAAGACAAAGTAAGGCAAAGAAATCTTTACAAATGTGTTTTTTTTCCTTCATAGCATTCATAGCTCTAATGCATTTACAAGATGTTAAATCACATAGCTTTAAAGAAATCAGATTGAAATGGGAAACAATTTTCTAACATATTTGAATCTACTTCCAGGACTAATGTAGACACTCCCCAGAAACTTTGTATATCAATTCAGCTATTAATGGAAGTTGACATGCCATCATTCAGGTTGGTACATTGCACCAATGCTGATTGTACCAGCTACACGGGGGAAATATGAAGAAAACCACTGATTTAAGATTAGTTTTGCCTGAATAACCTTTTACAGTCCTTCCCAATATTACGACTCAGTGCAAATATATGAATTCCTGATTAAAACTGGCTTTCAGCAATACAAAATCTGCACAAAATAAGGAAGCAAACTATTTCAATATCTCAATATTGAAACATTGATAGTACTCAATAAATAAATGTCTATGGAATGAATGAAGAGGTAGACAACTAATATTAAAGCAACACAAAATTACATGATATAATTTATCAGGGAGGTGGACCATACACCAATAATTAATGTGTCTGCATTATTATTGTGATACTTTACTAACGTATAGTCCATCTCAAATAAATAAGTTGTTACTTATTGAACGAACCTCATTCGTTAAGTAAGGCTCTTTAAATAGTTGGCACTTGTAGATGCGATCATAAACCCCAGTCAAAGTCACTGAATATATGCTGCAATGTTCTATGGTCAACATGGTTATGCTAGAAATTATATTTCCTAGGAACCTCTTTTCTATATGATTGCAACTTATAAAGAATTGCTAAATGGGAAACAGCAGTGAAGAAATGGGCATTAGGTTTGAGATGAAAATATTGTCTTGGAAATACACATAGAGTGATGCAGATTTTTCCCAATTTGTCTCTGCTCTTAACTGCTCTGCATCTAACTCTACTTCCTCACTGTTAGCTATGCTAAGAGCAACCCAAGTCCATTCCCCAAATGATTTGATGCAAACTTAAGTAAGGTAACCACAAAGAGCAAAGAGCCAACATGATTCCACAGACTTCAACACCAGCCCCATTTATGGTGCTGCTACTCTAAAAGCTAGATGTAATGGGCATCAATATTTCCTGAAAATTCCATACAATTCTATTTCTCCAGTCTCTTTTTGGGGGCCTTTATTTTCCTCGATTCTACTTCAATTGTGTAACATCTGACTCTATTAGCAAATTCAATGGTTCATAGTTCTTATGATTGTTCTGCTTTTCTTATTTTATCCAGCCAAAGATAATCACAATGATATCTCTCACCTTCATGCTCAAGAAGTGGAAACCATTTCTCTGCTCTCTTGAATCAGAGTCTAGGAGTTGGGCCTATGACTGCTTTGACCAATAGAATAGGAAGAAAGGGATGCTGTGCCATTTTCAGGAGCAAGGCTTAATTGGTTTGGTATCTTTTGGTTTCTCTTACAGAACACGTGTTGTAGAGAAGCCAGTCTCTATATAACAATCCTGACTACTCTGAGATTTTCATGCTGTGCAGAAGACCAAGCCGACTGTATGACGAAGAAATGTCAAGAAAAAGAGCTGATCAACCAATTCGGAATCACTGCCGCCTTCCCAGATGAGGTCCCAGACACTTGAACTGGTCCAGCTCATCCAAATTTCTGACCATTCTAGACCCAACTGACATTTGATAGCAACTACATGTGATATTTGGAGCAAGAACTTCTGTTTGAGCCCAATATACTCAAAGATCAATGAGAGACAATAATATAGTGATGTTTTAAAATATCCAGGCATGGAATTTCTTGTTAATGTAATATTAAATAACAAAAGGAATGAATTACAAGCTCTGTGTTCTTCCTTGGTGTCCTGTTTTCATCACTGTAGCTCATTTGATAAGGGATTCAGCAATTGCTAAGTGAAGTGGAGCAACCCATTCAAAGTACAATACGTTGTTTAACTTTTAATAATTTCATTGCTGGGTTTACTTTCCTAATACTTTTCATAATAATTTCATTGCTGGGGCCATTTGTTGTGCAAGATTTACAAGCATTATTTAGACTATAGTGCCCAAACAAACAGAAACTATTTTTTAAAGCCATAAATGACTGAGGTCTCACAGGAAAAAAAAAAAAGATATTTTAACAAAGAATATGCACTGTGTCTACAAATTTTGTTATAAATACATTTTATATTACTATGTTTTATGTTATCAAATACCGTCTAGAAAGTGTGTTAATTTTTATTTGCTCCTTCATGCTTCTTGACAGTTGGAAAAGGCTGGAGGAATGTGTGACTCAGAGACTTCGGCAACAAGAGTTTTGGCCTTTCAGCAATTACTCAAAACTTACTTGAAATTCACTGCTGATGAGATTTGTTGGTACTCCAGGGCAGAAGGGAGCCTCAGTAAAGTAGTTATTGCACAGAAATTTACTTCAGTGGTGGTAATTCTTGCAACAATATGACAAAATTTTGAGTTCCTCATTTACTACTTATCAGCATTTTATGTTTGTATTAATAAATTACTTAATCTCTCTGAGATTTAGTATGCTGTGTGTAAAATAGAGACTGAATCCTACATATATATTTATTTTATTTTCTTATTTTTAAATTTCCTTCCTTCCTTCCTTCCCTCCTTCCTTCCTTCCGTCTTTCTCTCCTTCCTTCCCTTTTTCCTTCCCTCCCTCCCTCTCTCCCTCCCTCCCCTACCTTCCTCCTTCCTTTCTTTCCTCTATTCCAAAGAGTTTGGTACCCAAAAAATTCTCAATGAAAATTAATACCCTTTACCTCTTAACTCCCACTGTAGCTCCACACTCCTCCTCTTCCGCCTTACTCCATTTGTTTTTGTTGTTGTTGTTGTTAATTTTTTCTAGCTACATTCAGATTTCTGGTTTTCTAATTCAATATTGTAAAATACTGTAACCGTTTCTTCCTGAGTATGAACAACTGCTATATCCTAACTGTTCATTGGCTCTGACATCTTCTACCTTTTTCCATATGATAATAGCTTAGATTAATTGAACAATTATTACATGTGAAGCATTGCCTTAATGCAGGTATTATTAATATGGCTGTTTTACAAATGGGAGTTTCAAGGACAGAGAGTGACTAATTTCACATAAGTCAGAAAGCTAGTAAGGGAAAGAGTCTTTTGGACTAATTAAATTAGTAAGACAGCATCTCCTTCCTAAGAGCAGGGCTTTAAAACTTTTAATAAAAAGCCAAAATTTACATTTTGTTTATACCAGTGTTTCTCAAAATGTGCTCCATCATCAACTCTATCAGAATTTTCTTAAATGCTTCTTAAAATACAGATCCTTAGGCCCCAAACCAGTAATGGAAAAGAGAAGCTTGAGGTTGCAGTGGAGTAGTCCAAACCTTTCATTGAATTTCCCAGTGATTCTTGGAACAAAAATGTTTGAGAGCCTTTGCATTAAAAACTTATAGAGTTGTTTAAACATGGCGGCCGGGCGCGGTGGCTCACGCTTGTAATCCCAGCACTTTGGGAGGCCGAGGCGGGCGGATCACGAGGTCAGGAGATCGAGACCACGGTGAAACCCCGTCTCTACTAAAAATACAAAAAATTAGCCGGGCGTGGTGGCGGGCGCCTGTAGTCCCAGCTACTCGGAGAGGCTGAGGCAGGAGAATGGCGTGAACCCAGGAGGCGGAGCTTGCAGCGAGCCGAGATTGAGCCACTGCACTCCAGCCTAGCTGACAGAGCAGACTCCGCCTCAAAAAAAAAAAAAAAAAAACAAAAAAAAAAAACATGGCAATGGGTCACACAATGTCCCCGACTATTTAATATATATCTACATCTGGTTTTTTTTAATATTATAAGGCCCGGGGCTATAAAAATAAATGCAATAATTAGGGTTTGCATGTTGTCCTTCCCATTCTTATAATCCCTATGATTCTGAGGTGTTTTCTACTCCACATTCAATGTGGTTTTCTATAATTATTGATTCAATGGATTGCCTTTCTCATAATTATTTACTGTTTAACAACAGCATGTTTAATAACAGAACTTTTGTATCTCCTTTCTCTAAATTCATATGTTGAAGCCCAAATATCTTGTACCTCAGAATGGGACTCTATTTGAAATTAGGCCCTGTAGAAAGGTACTTAAGGTAAAATGAGGTCGTATGAGTGAGCCATAATCTAATATGGCTAGTGTCTTTATAAGAGGATATTAGGACACAGGCAACACAGACTGAGGGTAAACACAGACTGAGGATGTGGTGGCACATCCAGAAGGTGACCATCTGTAGGCCAGGGCGAGAGGCCTCAATAAAAAACAAACCTAGCAATACCTTGGTTGGGGACTTCTAGTCCACAAAACTATTAGCAAATAAATTTCTTTTCTAAGCCACATAGTATGTGACATTTTGTTATGGCTGCCCTATCAAACTCATACAATAACTAGTTATATGTGTGCGTGTGTGTATATAGATACACACACACATATAAAATGTATAATATATAATGTGTATAATATGTATACATGCATATATGTGTGTATATGTTTATAATGTGTATAATATAAAATGTATTATATATTTTATACATTTATATATAATTGTATATTATATATAATTATATATTTATATGTAATTTAATATATACATCTATTTATAACATTTTAAAATTATAAAAAATATAATTTATAAATATATATTTATATATAAACTCATATAAGAACTATGTGTATATATATTACATATATTTAATTATATATGATCTATATATAAAATTTCTGTTTAAAGTAATTTAAGCTATGGATGAACAGATGAGAAAATTTGGTACCTCTTACATTATTTCTGTGAGCTTCTGTAATGTATCTGTCCCTTGTAATATAAGTTGAATCTTCCGTTGAGTCTTGTTCCATGCAGTCATCCAGTTGTTTTAGAAACATATAGAGTTGTTTCCTTATATGCTATATTCAGAGAAGAAATACTAGTAGAAACCTGAATATTGACACAGCCTTTCTCCACTATGTTTTATACTATTCAACATTCTACTTAATAGCTATCCTCTTCTATCTTTTCTACCTCTACTGGGCACTGAATATGTGAAATTCCTTTGAAATAACCAGATGTGCTCATGAAATAGAAAAGTATAATAGATTAGATTATTGTTGCTAAATGCTCAATTATTTCCCCACTTGCAGAGAAGAATATTTTCTTTGGCCCATTAACGTTATTAAACATTTTTTTGCATTGGTCTATAGGGAATGAAAAAGAGAACCCCACTCTTGGCAATAATTTCTGAATTCTCCATTGCCTAAATGACCAATTATTTATTCTCACTCATGAATCCCCATGTAAACTTGTGGTGAGTTAATATAGTCCAGTTTAGCTGGGAGGCTGATTTCCTACTTTGCTGGGCTTCTTGCCATTTTTTGGAAGATTTTGGCGCTTAATATTTATTATTAATACATTAATGTTATTATATTTAATATTTATTATTAATTCATGTAAAAATATATATTATAATTCCTCAAATCTACATATGCCTGAAGAATATTAATTGGTAACATCATTCCACAAAATTTTATCAAATTTGAAATATTCACATTTATGAAAATACTAACTCAACATTCAAAAAGTCAAGAAGACTTTAAATTCATTTCAAAAGATATTTATATTATTTGTAGAATTACATCATGCTAAGTCAATATTGAAAACTTTAAAAACAAAACCCTAGATTTGAGTTGCCTTAAAGAGTTAGAGTGGTGGACAAAAGAAATAACCTGATTTTATCTTAATGCTTAGAAAATATAGGACATAAAGAATGACTGATAATCTAAGTATGAATAGAAACAAGATTGGAAATAAAAGTAAGTAATAATATGGATTTGAATACAAAACTAAAAAATATTAATATTCAAAGACAATTTTATTTTTATTGATATGCATACTATTAGAATTAATATAAACTTAAACAACACAAAATGATAGTACCATGGTATAATGAATTCAGAGTAGATAGATGTGACTATAGGAGTTTATAAATTTTAATGAGCAAAACATGGGAATTCAATTGTTCATTTATTTTCTGTTTCATTTAACACAAAATTATTGACTCTCACTTTCTTGTGGTACTGTTTCAGGCACCTGGAATCTGCAGCAACAACATAACTAAATTACCTGGCCTCATGGAGTGTACTTTTTACTGGGGTAAAATAGAAAATGAGTAGATAAATAAGATAATATCAGCCATTGTCATGGTTTTGAATGCTAAGTTGTGTGGGAACATTATTGAGATATATATTTTTTAACAATACATTGTTTTAAAAATTGAAAAAATCAGATATTTAAATCTAACTTTTTCATAATTATGCCAGATTACAAGCAGATCGTCTAGCTATGGCAGTAACATCCCTGCAGCATGCTTTAGTTTTACCAGTGCAAGTTTATGGGTCTTATATATTTCGTCTGATATTTAAATACACTCATTGTAAAACAAGTAACACTTGTTATTAAAATGTTGCATTATGTGGAATGTACGAAAGTGTTGTCAACCTTATGCCATCAATAATTACGTTTTCTGGGAATTAAGTAACTCCAAATATTCTATATGGTAAAAATATCTATGACTGGGAGGATGAAACAAACAGGAATAGAAAGCAAAAATGTCTTACAGCTTATTTCTTATAGCTGTTTAGTTGTTTTATCTCATTTTAGTCCCATTACTCTTGTTAAACTTGGTGAGCACTGATATACAAGAATATTTCTTTAATTGAAATTGTCCCATATAGGACCATTTAATTGCTGTCAAAAGAAATATCTTTGTGTTCTGTATTAAAACCAAAACAAGATTTTTTTTATGGGGCTAATAAAGATATATTAAAGAATCACATGCATGCAATAAATATATTCAGAGTTAAATATGACAGGTATATTGAATGCTTACTTAATATATCAAAAATAGTATGATATGGGCAAAAATAGGCATCAAATTACCTTTACCATCTGGAGTTCATCCCTAAAACTATGTGAAAAAATCACAAGTTAATTCATGTTTAAATAGAATATATCCGCCTCTCATATTCCAAGAAAATAATATTTTCAAAACAAATTATCTTCATGTCTATTCAGTTATCAAAAGTACTTTGTTTTTTCCTCTACATAAAATTTTGATGGAATAGTGTCATTTGCTAAATTTTTTTGTAAATGCCTGCCTCTGGCAAGGAGCAATTTAAACACAAAGGATACAATGAAATCTTAATATGTGTCACCAATCAAGGATGTACACAGGCAGTCTGTTTTTGAGAAGAACTGGTATAAACAGTTTCTCGCCTTAGGAAGACAGCAATCTGACCTAAATTAATATGAATTACCACAACATCATCAGAAAAACTGCCTTGTAATCCACACATTTCTATCTAGACCCCAAAGGTTCAGTCCATCCAACTGTTATGCTGTGTATACTCAGATTTGTTCTGTTTAAATCCATTTAAACAGCAATAATTGTTCTTTTAGTTTCCCAAATTATTTTGCCCATGTTCCTTTTATGGTTGGCCTGTGGTGCTTTAAACATTTTTCAGAGGAAACTGTAGAATGCAGAAAGTATGTGTATAAATTTTGTTTAAAATTATGTTAAAAATCAGTATTATTTTAAGGACAAAGACAAAATTAAATATTTTTAATTATTATAATCTACAGGATACTCTCTTAAATTTGTTCTTCTATTCTTTCAAATGCTTTGTATGTGCATAATCATAAAACTTTCAGCACTCTCAACATTGTTCACATTGACCATCCATTTAGTGGTTAACTCTCTTTATGTTTTTTAAAAGCTATTATTTGTTAAGATAATTGATAAAATATTTGTCAGAATTCTAGAATCTTGGAGATTATGGGACATCTAGAATTAATCTTGTAACCCATTGTTTTGCCATATGGATATGCGTTTAACAATTTCAGATAGTAGTCAATTTTTATTTTAAAAGTAAATTGAATTTTAATAATATTAAAAATAACTTTTAAAAAGATCTAACAAATGGTCAGTAATTCACAGGCATTGGAATGCTTCCTTATTATTAGAAAGAGGAAATGTTATTAGGAAACAATCGTTCCTCATTTCATTAGCTGAGGTGATTTCTCTAGTATACAATTCGTAGTGTCATATTTATCTTGGATTTAAGACTTTTCACTTTGCTTTACATTTCTTCTTCTTTCCTTTCTCATTCAGATAAGAGTTCTTCCCAAATATGACAAATTAATCACACCTTTAATGATCTGACGATAATTGTGATGAGCAATAAAGACCTACTCTTAAGTTTATATATTATAAAATATTTTAAAATAAATGTTGTGGATGCCTATTTGCATTCTTTGCTTTACTTAATCTTCTTATATTTTAATATCAGGATTTAGTATATGTGTTTTCTCCTCCAAAACATAAAAATGCATCCTATCTGAGAATCATAATGTATATCTGTTTTAATTCATCTTTCCTTTCTATAGCCATTGCATAACATGGTCTTATGTTTAAAAAAAGATCTTATAGAGCAGCAGTCCCCAACTCTTTTGAAACCAGGGACCAGTTACATGGAAGACAATTTTTCCATAGACAGGGGCGGGAGGCTGGCTTCAAGAAGATTCAAGCACTTTACATTTATTGTGTACTTTATTTCTATTATTATTACGTTGTAATATATAATGAAATAATTATAGAACTCACCATAACGTAGAATCAGTGGGAGCCCTGAGCTTGTATATCTGCAAATAGATGGTCCCATCTGGGGGTGATAGGAGACAGTGACAGATCATCAGGCATTTAGATTCTCATAAAGAGCGCACAACCTAGATCGCTTGCATGTGCAGTTTACAATAGGGTTCACACTCCTAAGAGAATCTGATGCCACAGCTAATCTGACAGGAGGCAGAGCTCAGGAGGCAATGCAAGCGATGGGGAGCAGCTGTAAATACAGATGACGCTTCACTCACCTCCTGCTGCTCACTTCCTGCTGTGAGGCCTAGTTCCTAACAGGCCACGGACCTCCTTTATATCAGGGATCCATGGCCCCGGGGCTGGGGACCCGGGTTATAAAGGATATATTAATGAATAAGTAATTGAACCAATGTGTGAATGAATCAATGAATACAAAACCAGACAAAAGTACAATATTATCTTTAAATTTTTATTTACATCTGTGTCACTTTTACTTATATATGTGTGTGTGTGTATATATATGTAGATGTCTGCACTTAATACACTAAAATAAATGCTAACGTAAGTTATTAAATTTTATCTCAAAATATTTCAATTGTTTTCCTTAATGTTTTTTTATTGGATTTATGTTTTTTTTGAATCTTATTAAGCTTACTTGTGCTGTAAAGGAGAAAATATGTTGCTTGTATGACCACTATCATCAACAATTACATATTTGTTATATGTCCTTAGGCAGTTGAAGATGCTAATGAGGAATGGACTGAAAACATGACCTGTCTACTCATCTATTCCCTAATCAACATGTCATATTTTCTCCACAGATCAAATAAGATGATTCAGAAAGAAGACTTTCTTTGTAAACTTTTATGACAAACTAGAATACATGATTTTGTATTATCTTTTTTTTTTCCTTCGCTGGACTCTAGGGAAGATGGATATTGAATTGACAAGGCATGCATTTTAGGGATCAAGACATAACTAAGCTGGCTTATATGCCTCTGGAGAGTACTTTGATTATACAATTTGATTACCTTTCAACTTGAATCTCCCAATCCACATGTTATCTAAATTAATCTTTCCTGATGGGCAGCTCGTTTGGATTTAATCCCACTGTTTATACTGCCAAAGTCACATATTTGAAACACTTCAGAGTTTTAAGTTTCCAATTATAATGAGATCTTGAAAAATCTTAGAACTCCATTCTTTTTCTACAACAAAAAGCCATTATTTAAAATGGCCTCATTTTGAGGCTTATTAATTTACAAGGTTTTCACTAATTAATACATTCAACAATGAATAGGCCATTTATATCCTGAATATGCCCAGACTAAGTTTAATCTTGAGAATTATAAATTGCTATTCTTTCAACTGTTATTTATTGTGTAATAACTACATTTTATGCATTGTTGTTTCTGGCTTCTTTTGAAATGTTTTAATTAGGTCACAATAAAATTGTTTAAATTAAATTTAAGGGATCTCTTAGCCATTTTTTTAATTCTTAAGAGTCACTTGAAATAAAGATCTTAGGATATAAAATTCTAACCAACATACTGCTCTCCTCTTGTCAGGTTTTGCAAGCGTACATTATTCAGGTAAACTGGGGCCTCAACCACGGGGATGGTAAGTACTTGGAGAGCTGGAGAACTGACATACTCTCTAAGTGATTTCCTCTCTCACATCCACAGAGAGAAGTCAAGGACCTTAAGTAAAACTTACTGTTCAATTTCCATCTTGTGAGAGGATGTTAATAGATGTACCCACTGCGTAAGGGCTTGCAATCCAAATATATAGACTAATTTTCTATGCTTTGAGTACTTCAGCTAATCTTCACCATTGTCTACCTCATGCTCATTTTATTGAGGTCTAAATTTTCTATGAGGGTTACCATGCAATGGCTAAGAGACATCACAGATGAACATTCTATTTATTTATTCTCTAAGTTACTTTTGTAGAAAAAAACTTTTTTATAATATCTTAAGATCATAGAAAATTTGTCAGAAAACACAATGCTAGATAAATTTGAAAACATTTCTAATAGAAATTTTACTTAGAGTTTTGCCAAGACAAAAAAATTCAGAGGACTGTATTAGGTCTTAAGAATATTGCATATGAAATATATAATTTACATAGAAAAACAGAACAAATGGCTTTATTCCAATAGCTGTTGGGAAGAGGCCCCCAAATCTGGCCATAAACAGGTCCCAAAACTGGCCTTAAACAAAATTTCTGCAGCACTGTGACATGCTCGTAATGGCCATGACGCCCATGCTGAAGGTTGTGGGTTTGCTGGAATGAGGGCAAGGAACACCTGGCCCACCCAGGGCTGAAAACCGCTTAAGGTGTTCCTAAGCCACAAACAATAGCATGAGCGACCTGTGTCTTAAGGACATGTTCCTGCTGCAAAGAACTAGCCAAACCCATCCCTTTGTTTCAGTCCTTCCCTTTGTTTCCCTAAGGAATGATTTTAGTTAATCTATAATCTATAGAAACAATGCTTATCACTGCCTTGCTGTCAATAAATATGTGTGTAAAACTCTGTTCGTGGCTCTCAGCTCTGAAGGCTGTCAGCCCCCTGATTTCCCACTCCACACTCTATATTTATCTGTGTGTGTGTCTTTAATTCCTCTAGCACCACTGGGTTAGGGTCTCCACAACCTAGCTGATCTCAGCAAATAGCCTCATCCCAATTTGTTGAAAAGTTTGGAAGACATGATGCATGTAGGTTCGTTTCCATAGAAAAAAAAGTGTTAAGATGCAGCTGGGCACTGTGGCTCATGCCTGTAATCCCAGCATTTTGGGAGTCCGAGACAGACAGATGGCCTGAGGCCAGGAGTTCAAGACTGGCAAAACCCTGTCTGTACTAAAAATACAAAAAATTAGCTGAGAGTGGTGGTGAGGCTGAGGCTGAGGCTGGAGAATTACTTGAATCTGGGAGGTAGAGGCTGTGGTGAGCCGAGATCATGCCATTGTATTCCAGCCTGGGCAACAAAAGCAAAACTCCATCTCAAAAAAAAAAAAGAAAAAGAAGAAAAGATCCAATCAAACATCTCATTCCAAATAAAATCCGGTTGGCTTCTCAACACTAAAAATTTACCTTGTTAGAGTCCCTTCGATTTCAGACTCTATCCAGTGTCATTCTGTTTATTTTTATTTACTCAGCTAATGATAAATCTGCTATTCATGCATGTTTCAAATGTCATATTGATATACAGATACATAATTTTATAGCATCATCCTGTGTTGGATTTAGAAGGTAACTTTGATAGGATTCTTTCTAGTCTTTCCCTATATTCATTGAAGACATTAATTTTGAAGGAAGGTTTTCTTCATGTAACACTTTGTTCTTCAAGGTTTTTAGTATCAATGGCATAAACATATATTGTTACAAATTTGAACATACGAGTCTCTATGATAGTAAACCAACTCAACAGAAACATCACTCTGAAAATATTTGTGTCCAATAATCCTAAAGTCTAAAAGTTTCAGTTCACCAATTTATCTAATAAAGCACTAGTTGAATGGAATTTTGGAAGCAGTAGCCTGAGGCCTAGGTTAAAATGTCAATCTTTAATGTCTTATTTTATTTTTATTTTTTGACTGCTATCTCTTTTTTGGAGGAACTACTTTGATAATCAAGGGTCTTAATGGTCAGAGTAGTTATATGTTCAACTCTTAAGCTATGAAATTAAGTTATCAATGCAGAGCCCCAGTTTAAGCAATTACTACAACTGGGGTGATTACTACAATTGGGGCATTTGGCACATCAACTAAACCTCAGTTTAATCAGCTGACAAATGGATTGCATAATAACGCTTATCTCATAAATATATGGTAAGGAGTAAACACATAAAAGTGTCCAGCATGGATTAGTAAAGACTCATTAAATGTTAGCTATGATTAATACTTACATTTTATTTATATAGACCTGAGACATTGCATGCACAATGAAGCCTATATAAATCTTTATGTTTCTCTTTTTGCCTTGGCTACCAGGAGGTGAAATTTTTTTAAATTATGGCAACTCAGTTTGATGAAATGTAGATGAGACTTAATTTTTTAAGCTACCAGGCATTGTATAAGTCTCTTTTTTAAGAAAAATTAATTCCCTGATTGTCCCTAGTCAGAGTTTTGAGATAAGTCACACTGTGGTTGCAAACTGATGCTGGGATGAAGAGTAGAGGCTGAAACAGTGGCATATTGTTTGGGGAAAAGCCAAAGCAGAGGAGACATAATTTGAGGTAGTGCCCAAAGTCTCAGCAAGAACAAGCTGAATTTTAACCGTCAGGAAAATATTGCATTCTCATGAATTATTTTTTTTAAATCAAAAAGAGTCAGAAATCCAGTAGAAACCGGGATTCATTGAGAAGTAAAAAGAAGTAAGAGTAAAGAAAATGGTTGTAAACACTTGCTGTACTGTGAATTAGAATGGAGGCTTGAGAATCCTTTTATTAATAGCCTACTTTGCGGCATATAAGGAGACCGTTTTATTCAAATATTAATGATTGTGTACCTAATGTCAAATTTTATTCTCGCTACCCCTCTATCAATTCCATACCCTCTTTGAATGTGTTAGGCATTATCTTTACATGTAACCTGTGATTCAAGAGTTATATTATAGCTCGACCTTTTACTTTAAATCAACTATAACCTATTTAAAATGCAGGCATGGTATAAATAATAAAGTAAAATAAAATTAAGTTAACCGTGTTACATGGCCATGAAAAAGCTAATGTAAATTCTCAGCATAGTAGATTGGTAGCATCAATAATAGAAACTGTTTATTTTCTACCAGTTAGACCATAAATAAATTAATGAAGTCATTTATGGACACTGTATTTTCAATAAGACAATGTTAAGCTGGAAATGATATGCTGTAAAAAGTAGGCTAGTGGGTTTTATAATATTCCCATATGTAAATCGTTGATGTACCTGAGGCAGAGACAACTAAATAGATAGAGGCTCTTTGGGGGGCACCTTGAACATTCAAGATAGTATTAATGTATTGCATTGGTAAAGAGGAGAAAAGCGCTGCAAGGGTCTTAGAGTGAGGCAGCCTAGGTGAGCATTCAAGGGCTGCCACCAACTTTCGCCTGATCTTGGGCAAGTCACTTCGTTATCCTGAACTTCGGTTTATTGAACTGTAAAATGAAGAGAGTAAAATAATGGCTAACTCACAGCACAATTTAAGAATGAAATATCTTTATATATGTTTTAATATATAATTATTTGAAAGTTCATGTGAGCAGTGCTCAATGCATACTATTTATTATTATTCAATTTTAATCAGGGATACTGTTGAGTCGCTTGTGGCAAAGGGTTTAAATATTATCTAAGTTGTATTTTTTTGTAGATTTTATGATTGGAAATTTCTAAAACTGTAATAAGAAAAAGACAGAAATTAGAATAACAGAGGCTTGATATTTGATAATTTGTTTCCCCAAGACTAGCCAAGCAGGGAAAATTCCAGGTATTCTGGGAACTCAGAAGGGGAATGTGGACTTTTCTTTTTTTTTTTTTTTTGAGACGGAGTCTAGCTCTGTCACCCAGGCTGGAGTGCAGTGGCACAATCTCGGCTCACTGCAAGCTCCGCCTCCCAGGTTCACGCCATTCTCCTGCCTCAGCCTCTCCGAGTAGCTGGGACTACAGGTGCCTGCCACCATGCCCTGATAATTTTTTTGTATTTTTAGTAGAGATGGGGTTTCACCGTGTTAACCAAGATGATCTCCTGACCTCGTGATCTGCCCGTCTCGGCCTCCCAAAGTGCTGGGATTACAGGCGTGAGCCACCGCGCCCGGCCGGAAATGTGGAATTTTCTGATTGAGCGAATAGGCATCAGTATCATGGAGAACTGCCAAATGTAAAAATCAGGCATATTACTGAAAACAGAAATTCAGAATATTGTCACTGGTTCTTGACCTTGAATACATACTAGTTATCATTGAGGAAGTTTTCAAGAAACACACACACACACACACACACACACACACACACACACACACACACACACATATTGGCTTAACTTCTACCATCCAGAATTTTGAATTTATTTTTCAGGAATGAAACCTGTGAAAGTGTGTATCCATCTTTACAATCAGAATTGAAAACCACTAGACTATGTCAAAGAGAAATTTGAATTTAGTGAGACACAGAAGACGAGAAGCAGAAAGAGAAGAGCTTGAAGTTGTGCCCTTTATTATTATTATTATTATTATTAATAGAATTTAGTTCTAGAGCAATTATGAATAGAGCTGCCATAAATATTTGGGTATAGGCTTTTTATGGACATAAACTTTATTTATTTATTTATTTATTTTATTATACTTTAAGTTTTAGGGTACATGTGCACAATGTGCAGGTTTGTTACATACGTATACATGTGTCATGTTGGTGTGCTGCACCCATTAACTCGTCATTTACATTAGGTATATCTCCTAATGCTATCCCTCCCTCCTCCCCCACCCCACAACAGGCCCCGGTGTGTGATGTTCCCCTTCCTGTGTCCATATATTCCCATTGTTCAATTCCCACCTATGAGTGAGAACATGCGGTGTTTGGTTTTTTGATGGATATAAGTTTTAAACTTCTCCAGGTAAATACCAAAGAGCACAATAGTTGGATCACATAGTAAGAAGGTATTTCATTTTGTAAGAAACTGACAACATGTCTTCTATAGTGGCTGTTCTATTTTGCTTTCTCATCAGCAGTGAATGAAATTTCCTGTTACTCCACATCCTTAACAGCATTTTGTGTTCTGGATTTTGGTAATTATAATAGGTGTGTAATGGTATTTTACTGTTGAATTTGCATTACCCTAATGACATATGATGTGGAGCATCTTTTCTTATGCTTATTTGCTATTCTCTCTATATTTTTGTTGTAGTGTCTGTTAAGGTGTTTGGTCCATTTTTTGGTTAGGTTGTTTGTTTTCCCATTGTTGAGCTTTAAGATTTATTTGTATATTTTGGAAAATAGTCCCTTATTAGGTGTGTCTCTGGCAAATCTTATCTCCCACTCTGGAGGGTGTCTTTTAACTATCTTTCACTAAACATAAATCTTAATGAAGTCCAGCATACCATTTCTTTCTTTCATGGATCATGCTGTTGGTGTTTTATCTAAAATGTTATCACCAAATCCAATGTCATGTAGGTTTTCTCTTGTATTATATTCTCAATTTATAGTTTTATGATGTACATTTAGATCTGTGATTCATTTTGTATTAATTTTTTGAGAGTGTTAACGTCTGTATCTGAATTCTTTTTTTGCATGTGAATGCCCAGCCATTCCAGTTTCATTTGTCAAAAACACTACCTTTCCTTCATTTTGTTGCTTTTGTGCCTTTCTAAAAGATGAATTGACTATATTTTTGTAGGTTGATTTTTGTGTTCTGTATTTTTTTCCACAGATTTATTTGTCTATACCTTCACCAATGCCACACTGTTTTTATTACTGTAGCTTTATAGTACATCTTGAAATGACATAGAATTAGTCCTCCAATATTTTTCTTTTTTAATACAGTATTGGCTATTATAATAACTTATTATTTGCCCCTTCATATAAACTTTAGAATCTGATTGTTGATATCCACAAAATAACTTGCAGGGATTTTAATTGGTCAAATCAGGAAGAACTTCACCTTGACAATCTTGAATCTTCCTATACATGGACCTAGAAATCTCTGAATTGGTTAGTTGTAATTTTATTCCTTTTACCAGAGTTTTGTAGTTTTCCTCATATAGATATAACACATATTTTGTTAGGTTCTTATCATAGTATTTATTTTTGGAGATATGCTAATGTAAGTGATATTCCATTTTTAGTCTCTAATTGTGCATTGATGGTACATAGGAAAGTGGTGGACTTTTGTAAATTAACCTGGTATCCTGTAATCTTAATATAGTTGCTTATTAGCTCTAAGGCTTTGTTGTTGTTGGTGATGATTCTTTTCAGAATTGTTTTCTTTAGAGACAGGGTCTTGCTCTGCCACCCAGGCTGGAGTACAGTGGTGTAATCATAGTTCACTACAGCCTCAAACTCCTGGGCTTAAGTGGGACTCTGACCTCAGTCTCCCTAGTATCTCAGACGATAGGTGTGCACCATCATAGCCAACTAATTTAATTTTTTTTTGTAGTGATGGAGTCTTGTCGTGTTGCCAAGGCTGGTATTGAACTGCTGGACTCAGGTGATCCTTCTGCCTTGGCATTCCAAAATGCTAGGAAAGTGTAAGCCACAGCACCTGGCTCAGATTTTTTTTTTTTTTTTTACATAGACACTGCCATCTATGAACAAAGACAGTTTTGTTTCTTTCTTACCAATTAGTATACCCCTTTTCTTCTCGTATAGCATCATGTAGGACTTCCAGAATTATACTGAAAAGGAATGGTAAAAAAGAGACATTTTTGCCTTATTACTGATGTTGGTGGGAAACATGTTAGTCTGTCATCATTATTCATGCTCTTAGCTGTAGGTTTCTTTTGTAAATATTCTTTAACAAACTGAGGTAACTCCACTCTATTAATCAACATCTTTTCTTGATCTAGTCAGTAAATATATTTTCAGGCCTATTTTGCGCCAAAAAGCAATGTAGTCATTACAGATACAATGATGAGGAAAAGCGCATTTTGCCTTGTTCCTCTAAGAGAGGCAAACATTAGACTAATAAGTCACAGTCCAAATGGCAGTACTGCCTAAATAGAGAAGTACATGTTACTCTAGCACCTAATAACATCTGAATAATCTGAGGTGTTCAAAGAAGGTTTTTCTGAGAAAATAGATTTTCCATGGACTTCATCTGAAGAGCAAAGATAAACCATTGTTTAACCCATAGTCATGAAGAATAAACCAGAAGGCAATATCAGTAGTTGAGGATCCCATTTAAAAATACTCAAGATCTGTAGTCAGCAAGTTGAAGACCTAGGGAGACTGGTGGTGTAGCTATAGTCCAAATCTGAAAGCCTGAGAACCAGGAGAGTTACAGGTGTAAGTTGCAGCCTGAAAGTTGGCAGGTTCAAGATACGAGACCTAATGTTTCACTTTGAGTCCAAAGACTGGATACAACTGATGTCCCAGCACAAAGCTGTTAAGCAAGGGGAATTCCCTCCTACTCAGCCCTTTTGTTCTGTGGATCCTCAATTGATTGGATAAGATTTACTCATATTAGGGAGTACAATCCACTTTACTTTCTCTACCAATTCAAATGTTAATCTCATCTGGAAACATTCTCACAGACACACTCAGAGTAATGTTAGTCTAACTGTCTGGGCACCCATGTAAGTAAAGAAAAAATTTTATGTGTCAGTAAAGATGACACATAAAATTAGCCATCATCCAGGTTCATTGCCTTTTATGCATGAATGCAGAATCTCATTTTCTTTCCATCTCCTGCCTCTTTCTCTATCTCTTTCCACTTCACCACTTTTTATAGAAATGTTTGTGTTGACAATTAAGTGAAAGTTTTTCTTATTTATGCCTGAGGTGAGAAATAGTTTAATTCATTCTAACTACATTAAAAGTATAACTTGCATAAGAAATATAGGGAAATAAACCCCAACAATTTATTTTGTTGGTGAGAAGAGAAATGCGAGAGAATAAAGCCTTTTATTTGTATTGTCATTAATAGAAAAATATTATTTAGTTAATTAATAGTAAATAATTGCAATATTTAGAAAACAAATAACCTATATTAGCTGTCTTCTAAATTGGCTAGAATGTCACAGAGTGTGATATTTTGCAGTGACTATAGCACCAAAAATACTAGCTTGGAAGTCATCATGAAACATAAACATATATATAACTCACTTTATAAATGGCTATTTCATAATGTCTCTCGTTAGGCCGAGGCGGGCGGATCACGAGGTCAGGAGATCGAGACCACGGTGAAACCCCGTCTCTACTAAAAATACAAAAAACTAGCCGGGCGTGGTGGTGGGCACCTGTAGTCCCAGCTACTCGGAGAGGCTGAGGCAGGAGAATGGCGTGAACCCGGGAGGCAGAGCTTGCAGTGAGCCGAGATCGCGCCACTGCACTCCAGCCTGGGTGACAGAGCGAGACTCCGTCTCAAAAAAAAAAAAAATAAAAATAAAAAAAAAAATAAAAATAAGTGATTTTATCTTGAGTAGAACCGAATGGTCAAAATTCCATTAGAATTTTATTATTCTCCATAAATAAATATCAACTCACTACACTCTCTACCTCCCATTGCCATACTTATATTTAGAAAAAACTATCTCGTAGCCTGAGTTGTGTTAATCAGGCACTTATTATACAAGGTTATACTTCTAAATAAAAGATTCACTTAAACAGCTAACTCTGGTCATCTTAAGTCGGTTGGTAGAGTTATATTTTGTTATACGTCTGTTTCTATGGGAATCACCACTTATTCAGTGCACTCAAATACGGTGTGGATAGGCAGAATTTGGGGAAACGTAATTTTTAATCTCAGATGACTGAATATTTGTCTCACATGAGTTATGTAACAGAGCAGAAATGCAGAAAAGCAATTCATGGACTATAAACACAAGCACTCTAGTCATTGCCAAAGGCTGAAAACAAGTGTATCTCTAGTGGAAGTATAAAAAGAATATATAATGAGGAAATTAATGAACAGGGAAGATGGAAAACCCTTTTTTTTCTAAAATGCATGAGTTAGTGAGCTGATTCAATTCTTACCCTATTAAATAAAATCACCCCTTTGATTATTATTAATTCAGTAGACTACACCTTGGAGAAAGACAGACACATTTATTTAATAGTTTATAGGAATTCCATTTTTCTCTTTTGTGAGAGTAAAATGAGTATCTTTTTACTGCTGCTCTTGGTCTTTGTATTAAAATTATATGTAAAACAGCTTAGAAATACCTTGATTTTGAATCCATGATTTATACACAGTGATATATTCTTAGATGCAGAAATGAGAAATTTCTAGATCATAACCTAAGAGCATAATGATGCAATCTAAAATCTTCAAAGGGTAACTGAATTTTCAATTTGGAAAATATTTTCAAATTCATGCAATTGAAGACGCTACATTTGAGCTCATCTGGTAACAAATACCTTCTCTCTTCCTCAAGCCTCAAATACCTTCTCTGTTCCTCAAGCATTTATTAAAGTTTTTCTTAGGTATAAAGCTGTAACTGGTGCTTTAACAAAAATATTTGCATGAAATAAATAGAAACCATGGTTTTTAATTTCAGGGAGCATGGAACTTATTTTTAAAGACAATAAAAACAACCAAAAATAATACTACTTGCTAAATACTATATTGTTTGAGGATGTTTTAAAGTAAAAATATTTATATAATTTGATAACTTCAACAATAATAACTCCCAAATTAAAAGAATCTTTCACTGGCTTAAACAGAAAACCTTCAATTATTTGTGTTTTTAAATAGTTGTTTTTCTCAAATGTATAAGATGGCTTATAGATCTCTTAATTTAACAAGTAAAAGAATGTAAAAACACGGCTGTTATCTCAATACATGCTAAAATATATTTGATAAAGTTTCATCTCTATTCCTAACTTTTTTATTAAATTGAGTGTTATGTTTCACATACTGAAACACAATTTTATCAAACCAATAGTTTATACTTCATATAATGTTGGTATATTGGAGAAATTAGGAATAGACAAATATATTGCAATGGGTATCACCATTATTTAAATATATTCCTTGGTTTTCACTCGCACAATATTACATAAAAACAATATAAAGATAGTATCTATTGAAAGAGAAAAGGTTTCTTTTTCAGACAGTTTTGACAGACCATATATTTGCCTACCTAAAAAACACAAAGCAATAATTAATGAAAGGTCTTAGAACTTATGAAAGATATTAGAATTAATAAAATCATTCATTAAGCAAAATAAATTTACATAAATTAACACAGTTATGACTATTTGTCTCTTGCTGCACAACGAACTACTCCAAAATGTAGTGATTTAAAAGAACATGTAATCTCACAATGTCTCTATATCAGAAATACAGGAAGTATTTAGGTGGGTGATTACTCCTCATGGTCTCTTAAGATGTTGCAGTCAAGCCATCAGCCTGGTTTACAGTGAAATCAAGACTACACTCAAGTTGAAGTATATAGGAATAACCCAGATAATTATGAATTTACTTCCAGACCACTACATTAAAGCAGTATCAATTAAGCATATGATAATCTAAATACAGCAAGTCAAACAAGTGTAGTTTATTGTCAATGGCATTACGTCTAAAAAAAAGTATATACCTTGAATGTAAAATATCTTATTGTTAAAAATGTTAGCAATCATCGAAGTCTTCAGCCTGTCCTAAGCTTTTTGCTCTTGAAAGATCGTGCCTTGATGTTTATGGCTTCTCACTTATCAGGATGGTGGTTGCTGAAGGTTGGGGTGGCTGTGGTAGTTTAATTTCTTAAACTCAACAAATGTGAAAGTTTGGCATCTATTAACTCTTCCTTTCCCAAAAGATTTATCTGTAGCATGTAATGCTGTTTGATACCATTTTACTCTCAGTACAACTTCTTCTAAAATTGTAGTCAATTGTATCAAACTCTGCTGTTGATTTATCAACAAAGTTTACATATTATTCTAAATAATTTGTTGTCATTTTAACAATATTCATGGCATCTTCATGTGGAGTAGATTCTATCTTGAGAAGTCACTTGCTTTGCTCATCCATAAGAAATAACTCCTCATCTGTTAAAGTTATATATTCTGTATATTTGACTCACATGAGTCATGTAATGGATATTCAGGCTCTACGTTTACGTGATTTCTTTTGCTATTTCCACTATATCTGCAGTTCCTACCTCTGGTGAAGTTTGGAATCCTTCAAAGTCTATGACGGTTGGAATCAACTTCTTTTAATCTCCCTTAATATTAATATTTTGACTTTCTCCCATGAATCATGAGTGTTCTTTATGGCATCTAGAATGGTGAATCCTTTTCAGAAGGTTTATCAAATTATATGGCTCAGATTTATTATAGGAATCACTATCTATGGCAGCCTTGTGAAATGTATTTCTCAAATAATAAGACTTGAAAGTCAAAATTACCACTTGATCCATGGACTGTAGAGTGGGTGTTGTGTCAGCCGGAATAAAAACAGCATTAATCACCTACACATCTTTATTAGAGCTGTTGGATAAACAGGTGCATTGCCAATGAGCAGTAACATTTTCCAGGTAAAGCAGTTCGATGTTATAGAGATGCTTATTTCCTTAAACCTCATGTACTAAACTCTGCTGATATCAAACTTTTCTTCTGTAGCTTCCTTACCTCTTTCAGCCTTCATAGAATTGAAGAAAGTTAGAACCTTTTCCTGAATTAAGCTCTGGCTTAAAGGAATGCTGTCGCTGGTTTGATCTTTTCACAAGAACTTTCTCCATATCAGAAATAAGGCAGTTTTACTTCCTTATCATTCATGAGTTCAGTGGAGTAGCACTTTTAATTTCCTTAAAGAATCTATTATTTGTATTCACAATGTTGCATTCACTGTTTGGCACAACAGGCCTAGATTTCAGCTTATCTAGGCTCTCAACATGCTTTCCTCACTAATCTTAATCATTTTCAACTTTTTATTGAAGTGAGAGATGTGTGATTCTTCCTTTCACTTGAACACACAAAGGCCATTGTAGGGTTATTGACTGGTCTAATTGTTTTATTATTTTGTCTCAAGGAATAGGGAGGAGAGGGGAGGAGACAGGAGACCCACAAGTTGGTAGAGCAGTCTGAACACACACAATACTTACCGATTAAGTTCACCATCTTTTATGGGTGTGGATCGTGGTGCCCCCAAACAGTTACAATAGTAACATCCAAGATCCTTGATCACAGATCATCATAACAGATGCAAAAGTAATGAAAAATGGAAAATATTATAGAACTACCAAAATGTGACACAGAGGCACAAAGTGAGCACATGCTGTTGGAAAAAATAACGTCAATAGACTGGCTTAATGCAGGGTTGCCACAAACCTTCAATTTGTAAAAAAATGCAATATCTGTAAAGTACAATAAAGTGAAGTGCAACAGAATAAGGTAGGTCCAATTTCCAAACTCAGGAATGTGGTTCTTCACAGGTCTCAGTTCTTCTCTGACTGATTTAGAGAGACACAGAGAGATGGAGAAGCAGGCAGCTCAAGATAGGATTCACAGTCCAAATCCATCTCAGAAGTGATTGTATTTGTTTGCTCTCACACTGCTCATAAAGGCATACCCGAGACTGGGTAATTTATAGAGAAAACAGGCTTAATGGACTCACAGTTCCACATGGCTGGGGAGGCCTCAGAACCATGGGAGATGGCAAAGGATAAGCAAAGGCACATCTTACATGGTGACAGGCAGGAGGGCTTGTGCAGGGGAACTCCCAGTTATAAAAGCATCAGATCCCATAAGACTTATTCACTGCCGTGAGAACAGTGTGCGGGAAACTGCTCCCATGATTCAATTATCTCCACCTGACCCCGCCCATGACTTGTGGGGATTATTACAATTTGAGGTAAGATTTTAGTGGGGACACAGCCAAACCATGTCAGTGACACACCAGATGTTTGTCATATGTCATTGGACATACAGATTAATTGTGGAACAATGTGGTAGAATGCTATGTAAGTGTTAATAACAAGAGTTAGAGATCATTGCTATTTATCTTGGAGGCTACAGAGAAAGTAAAGAGCAAAGTTGTAATCAAAAGAGTAGTTCCTAGAATAATGAATAGATCCTAGAAATCTACTGAGCAGCATTGTGCCTGTGGCTAATAATAATAATGGTACTGTCATTAAAAAAAGAGTGCATGGATCAACAGACAAAAATAGAGGAACAGAAATAACCCACACATAAATAAATTGATCTTTGACAAGAGTGTCATGAATAAACAAGGAAAAAAAGATTATTCAATAAATTATGTTAAGAAAACTGGATATTCACATGCAAAATAATGAAATTGGATACTTATCTTAAACTGTATCCAAAAATTAATTCAAAATGAATAAATGTAATGCCTGAAACAGTAAAAGAAAACATGGGAAAAACGTAGGGCAAAAGCTTCTTGACATTGCTTTTGACAATTACTTCTTAGATATGACACCCAAAGCACAGGCTGTGATGCAAAATTAGACACATGACGACATATTAGACTAAATATTTCCTGTACAACAGTGGAAACAACTAAAAAAATAAAATGGCAATCAATGGAATGGGAGAAGATATTGGAAAACTGTATATCTGATAGAGGGTTAATATCCAAAATATATAAGCAACTCCTGCAACTCAATAGCAAAAACAAAACAAAAAAAAAACTGATTTAAAAATGAGCAAAAGATCCTAACAGACATTTTTTTAAAGAAGACATACAGATGGTCAATTTATACAAAAAGGTGATCGACGTCACTAGCTATCAGAGAAATTCAAATCAGAAGCATAATGAGGCCGGGCGCAGTGGCTCACGCTTGTAATCCCAGCACTTTGGGAGGCCGAGGCGGGCGGATCACGAGGTCAAGAGATCGAGACCACGGTGAAACCCCATCTCTACTAAAAATATAAAAAAAATTAGCCGGGCGTGGTGGCGGGCGACTGTAGTCCCAGCTACTCGGAGAGGCTGAGGCAGGAGAACGGCGTGAACCCGGGAGGCGGAGCTTGCAGTGAGCCGAGATTGCGCCACTGCACTCCAGCCCGGGCGACAGAGCTAGACTCCGTCTCAAAAATAAAAAATAAAAATAAAAATAAAAAAGCCAAAAAACAGCAGATGCTGGAGGGGTTGTGTAGAAAATGGACCACTTTTACACTGTTGGTAGAAGTATAAATTAGTTCAACCATTGTGGAAGATAGTGGTAATTCCTCAAAGACCTAGAGGCAGAAATACCATTTGACCCAGCAATCTCATTACTAAGTATACACCCAAAGAAATATAAATCATTCGATTATAAAGACACACGTATATGCATGTTCATTGTAGCCCTATTTCCAATAGCAAAGTCATGGAATCAATCTGAATGCTCATCAGTGATAGACTGGATAAAGAAAATGTGGTATATATACAAAATGGAATATTATGAATCCATAAAAAGGAATGAGATTGTGTTCCTTGCAATTTTCAGGGACATAGATAGAGCTGGAAACCATTATTCTCAGCAAACTAATGCAGGAACAGAAAAGACAAACACCGCGTGTCCTCACTTATAAGTAAGCTGAATGATGAGAACACATGGACACATGGGAGGGAAGAACACACACTGGGCACCTGTGTGTCTCTTGAGGGAGCATCTCGAAGAATAGCTAATGAATGCTGGGCTTAATACTGGGTGAAGGGTTAATCTGTGCAGTAAACCACCATGGCGCATGTTTACCTTTGTAACAAATGTGCACATCCTGCACATGTACCCATGAACTTAAAATAAAAGATACAAATAAAAAAGGACAAAAAAAATAAAATATTTCAAATAAATATATTTTGAGGTAAATACTTTCATATCCTTCAGGGCCTGCTATCGTGTGATAGCTCTACTAGAGTTATGATGGAATGTAGTATCTTATTGCTACGAAGAGTCTGTTTGTCAGTCTTAAGATCTTTGTTTTTATGTTAATTCTGGTCAGTTGTTCCTGAATTCCAAAGGAAGGGAGTATGAGGAAACATGTCCAACTCCCACTTCTCACCATGGCCTGAATGAGTTTTCAGATTTCTTTGGAATGCCTTTGGCCAAGAGGAGAAGTCCATGCAGTCAGCTGGGTCTTAGAATTCTAATTTTGGTTTACATCTCTCACAGAAAACAAGAACTCCTGAGTAAATCTGAAGAGAATTTGAGAAATCCCATTTTTCATAAAGAAAGAAACTAAAGATGGATAGGTTCTAAGGTCTTCTGGTTCTTCAGACTTGGGCTCTGACTCCTGTTCCACAAATTACAATGTGTTATTTTGACAAAATTAATTCTTTCTTAGTTTTAGTTTTTAAAATATCTCAAAATGAGGAAAACATTCCTAGTTATTTTATAAGACTATTGTGAGAAGGAAATAATTATACATTGTATTTATCTGGTGACTTGCTCATATTAAGTAATCAGTTAAGTATTATAATGATGATTATTTCACATTAACAATTTCCATACCAAATCTGAACCTTTAAAAGGCCTATGGTTTGAGATCAGCAAAGTTATTTTCAGGATACATTCAAAGAACTCTGTTTTAAACTTTGCCCTTCATAATAACAGCCTGGGCCACGTTTTTCAAGAGTTACTGTTCAAAACTGCTTTACTATCATTACTTCTTACATTAACACATTTTGGTGTCCAATCTAGTTTCGTACCATAGCCCCAAGATGTCTCAAATATGCATGGAATGTGTGTACTTTTCAACCTTACATTGTAAATTAATTGTTGAAACATGTAAATCATGCTTTCAAGTTTAAGAGCTTTATTTACTCTGCTATAAATAATCCTCAGAACTGTGTTTTGCATTTAGCTATTGTTAGGCTTTGAGTAGTCTTAGACTTCCTTCTGTAAATAAAAATCAAGGTTTCTTCAAGTCAGTGACCTTTAACAATAAAAAGTCACTTTACTATGGCAGGAAATTACTAAAGAAACATATTCCATACCAGGCAGTTGAGAAGATAAACAACTATAGTGTTCTTGGAAGTAAAGTTCCTTTGTGTCAAGCTATATAACACTTCCCAACAGATTTAAATAACATGCAGTCCCTATGTAAAAACAGAAATAGGCATAATATATTTTTTGTTTCCTTCCAAATCAAGAATTTTTGCCTATCACAAAATTCATAGTTAATTTTAATTGCAAATTAGGAATTGACTATCAACCATGGGTTTCAGAAAAGTCTAATTGATAAGAATATCAGCTTTGGAATAATTTCTGGAGATGCCAATAATTCTTGCCCTATAATTCTTGGCAAGGTGTTCTATAATTGAACTATAAATTTACTCCCCTGTAAAATATGAAAAATAGCAACTAATTCAAGTAATTGTGGGATTAAATGAGGTAATACATGCACAATATTTAGCACATAAATTGAATAAATTACTGAAATAATTCTCATCTCTACCGAAAGTTATCATTATTTATCATCATTATCTTTTTTTATTAGCTAAGTATTGTTCTGGTGCTAAAGATCAAACATATTAGGTAGACTACTGTCCAAACCAAATATTTCTTTATTAATTCAATCTTTACCTATTTTCTACTCATAAAGTTTCTCTCTCCTCACATTCTGCCTTGAATTTTGTATGGTTC
Source organism: Hylobates moloch (assembly GCF_009828535.3). NCBI lineage: Eukaryota > Metazoa > Chordata > Mammalia > Primates > Hylobatidae > Hylobates > Hylobates moloch. The sequence continues at coordinate 2,424,301 of NW_026652306.1, read as the reverse complement.
CTTGTGTATCTACCTCTGTCCTGGAGACAGTAAGATTCTTGAGGATCATATTATCCTCGAAGAACTTTTAACTTTTTTTTTCAGGAAGTGCAGTGACACAATCACAGCTCATTGAAGCCTTGAACTCCTGGGCTCAGGTGATTCTCCCAACTAGCTAGGACTGTACGCATATGCCATCATGCCTGGCTAATGAGAAAAAAACATTGTAGAGATTGGGGTCTCTCTATGTTGCCCAGGATGGTTTCAAACTCCTGGCCTCAAGCAATCCTTCTACCTCAGCCTCTCAAAGCACTGGGATTACAGGCATGAACTACGGCACTGGCTTCTATCCTCTAAGAACTTTACCCATACAGTGCTCCTTCCCCTGTAACAGGTCTGGCATAGCACCTTGTATATGTCATGGGCACAAATGCATTTAAAAAGGAGAGTTACAGAGGGCATGGAAACAAAAGGAGTGGAATGAAATAACATGAAATGAAAAGATGAAATGAAAACAGACTAAGTAAGGAAGTTCTCTGCTATAGAAAGAAAAAGATTCTAGTTCCTTCTCTTTCTTTTTTTCCCTTCCTTCCTTCCTTCCTTCCTTCCTTCCTTCCTTCTTTCCCTCCTTTCCTCCTTCCTTCCTCCTTTTCTGTCTTTCTTTCTTTCTTTTTCTTTTTGTTTCTTTCTTTTTCTTCTTTCTTTCTTTCTTCTTTTCTTTCTTTCCTTCTTTCTTTCTTTCTTCTTTCTTCCTTCCTTTCTCTCTCTCTTTCTTTCTCTTTTTCTTTCTCTTTTCTTTCTTTCTTTTTCTTTTCTTTCTTTTTCTTTTCTTTCTTCTTTTCTCTTTTCCTTTCCTTCCTTTTCTTTTCTTCCTTTTCCTTTTCTTTTATTTCCTTCCTTTTTCTTTTCTCTTCTTCCTTTTTCTTTTCTTTCAGAATTCTTCAAGTAATTCTTTAAGAAGTTCTCCTAAAATTAGAAGTACTTTTGACCTACACATCTCAAAAAAACTGATCTCTTTGAATAGCTCTGTTTAGGAAGAAAAAATGTTTTCATTTGAACATAAGTTTATAGTCATCATGCTTCAAAAATACAACATGAACTAAAGCTGGAAATGTGATTTGATTATTAGGATATGCCCTGGTGAAATGATTATCTCATGTAACAGCTGGAGTTAAAAAAATATACTTTTGAGTTACTTTATTTTTGTTGTTATTTTTTATTAATTGCATGATAAACAACTGCACGGCTGTAGATGGGTGTTACTTATCCAAAAGGCAATTTCCCGTTCCCCCTTGTTAATTGCCCCTTGATTTTTCTGTGTTCATAATTGTTTACATTCCTCAGAAAAAACATTGTCCCCAGACCCAGCCATTAAAAGTAAATCTTAATTAACTTAAAACAATAATGATAATTTGAATCTCCCTTTCCAATGATTAAATTAGATAGCTAATGCAATGCATTTATGACCCATGAGGCATTGGGTAAATTTTCTGTGCTTCTAGGAAATGTATTTTAGTTATTAATGAGCTTTTTGACACAAAAAGAAAGAGTGTTTCTTTTTTTGGCCTCCGAACAATAGTGTACATGGTTGTAATGCTTGGAGTTACTGCAGCAATCTGGAAGCCAGGAGGTGAACTAACAGACCTGCTGAGGTTGGGAGGATAAAAAGATGGAAAGAACATGAGTTCCTAGTGACATTATTTGGATATAAATTCACCAGCAGAACTTTTTATTATGTGAGATAATAAATACCAGTATCACCTAGCTATCTTGACTCTGGATTTTTTAGTTACTTGCAAAAAAAATACCAAATATAGTAGATCATATTTGTGGAGAAAACTAAATACATTTTAGCTAATAGATGCTGGTCTTCAGAATTTAAAAGTAGCAAATTATCAGTGAAAATATTTCTAAATTTAAATATCATTCCCCAAGTGAATTAAATTGTTTTCTTCTCCATTTCCTTGAATCATTTTCCATCCTACCCTTTGTTATTTTCTTCCATGCTTTTATAAAAATTTTCTAGAACTCTCTGAATATAAATCTTTTATAAAGTGAACAATTTATAACTGGCAAAAATAAATTGTTTTTGTTCACTGTTTAATACAACTTTCAAAACCCATACTAAAGCATTTTCTGGGAATAATTAGCTCCAAGAAATTATATTTTGATTATTTTAAAATTTGCATCAAATAAATATTTCATCTGTAACTGCTGCATGAAAGTAACAACTCATTAAAGATAATTCTAGAGGTATTTTCAAAAAATTCTATTAAACCATAAGTGAAGCATCTCTTTAATATCATTGTTATATCCAAGGGTAAAGCATTGTCAGAGAGTTGTTTTAAAGACATGAGAAGAAATATAATTATGTTTTAATTTATACTTAGAGTACCATAACAGCCATATATATGAAAATACATTAAAACACCTGGCCCACAAATATAACATAAAGCCAGTGCAGTGGCTCACGCTTGTAATCCCAGCACTTTGGGAGGCTGAGGCAGGAGGATAACAAGGTCAGGGGTTCGAGAGCAGCCTGGACAACACAGTGAACCCGTCTCTACTAAAAATACAAAAATTAGCCAGGCACAGTGGTGCGCACCTGTAGTCCCAGCTACTTGGGAGGCTGAGGGAGGAGAATCGCTTTAACTCGGGAGGCCAAGGTCTTGGTGAACTGAGATCGTGTCACTGAACTCCATCCTGGGCAACAGAGTGAGACTCTACCGCAAAAAGTAATAATAATAACAATAATAAATAAATAAATAAAATAAAACAACACACCAAAAAAACCCCATAATATTCAAAGCTAAGAAAAAAATATAAAAAGAAATTTACTTGAGGAATGTACTTGGACTCTCATCTGATCCAAATGAGATAAATGCTGAGATCTCACTGTGTTTGAAAAGACATACAAAATCAATTTCCTTAGTGATCAAAATAAATATATTCCTAATCTACAAGTAATTGACATTCAGTGGTTAGAATTTAATTGCAATGCTTATTTAAGTAACCAATTTTAACAAAGGCAAAGGGTCATTTATAGTAATCTTGAATTAAAAGAATAAATAAGACAGTAAATTAACACTTTGAGTTTTCACACTTTTTGAAATGACCTCAACTCATTTTGTTGGTTTGAATAGAAATGTAAAGGCAGACTGACACTAAATTTAAATGTTTCTTATAAATGTGAACATTTACTCTAAGTATTCAATTTTCAAAGATTATACTTGGAAATAATATTTTAGAAGGAAAATAGATAAGTGTCTTTTTTAATCTCTTCTATAAATTAACTCATTGTATTTTATAAGAAATATTCTCTGATGACTGAATGTTGCCCCATGCACCATCATAATTTATTTTAAAGATCTTTCAAAATTGAAACATGCACTTTTGGGTTTTTTTTTTTTTTTTGGTGTCTTAAGAGTTAAACTACAAATAGGCTCACTTGAATTTTGTGTGAAAAATAAAAATTTCAAATTTTTAATAGCAATATGGCCATGTGGGTTATAATAGTATATTTACTAGATATACCAAGTTATGTCTATACTTACAATATGAAGCAGATCACTACAATAGCAAAATAATTTCAGTATTACCCTTTTTTAGTGGCTACTGTAGGCTTTCCCTTAGTTATGCATACAAGATAAAACCATGCAAAGTTTTAATATAGCCTTTAGACATATGATATGTAATGAAAACAAAAAGCAAAAAATCTTAAAGCCAAAAAATGTAAATATATTTTCTATATTACTAGATGAATAGCTGTATTTCCCTGTTAACTGTCCATTGTCTCAAATTTTTATTTTTAAACCCAAAACCATCTGACTTTAAGGTCACATTTTTACATGGTTCAGAAGGGAAATTGTCTCTCTTTCTCTCTCTCATTCTGTCTCTCTTTATAGTGACTTAAAAAAATTATTTAAAAACTATAGAGCTTGGAGATAAACTGCTTCCAGATGGGGTAAAACTTAGAGGTTGATCATGCTCTTCTACTACATTGATGTGGTAACAGAAACTCGGCTAAATAGCAGTGTTTTGATAGCCATCTGTTAGACTTCCTTGATATAAGAGAATGCTCATTTACACTTGTGTTAGAACACACTTAGATACTATTATTTTCTAAGATAATATTATATTCTAAGATTCATTAATATTAGCTCAAGTGGTACTCAGCCTGTGGAAAACTCTCTCTATTCCAAAATATTACAGGATGAAGTTAGAAACATCTGCAAACTTTGTGACTGTTCTTCCTTGCATCTTTATTGGGGATCCAACAGGAAGGTAAATTTGGTCACATGATACTCTTTGGAACTGTTAAATGGTTGTACTATTCCTTGGAAAGCAGGTAGTAGCATATATTGAACAGAAGTAGAGCAGGTAATTGTCTAAATTTTGTGTGTTTTAAGAGTTGATGAGTTGACTGACAACATGGTCATCTGGAAGCTACCATGAAGTCTAAAATTCTCTGTTTGACAATATTAACAGTATTTTTTTTAAGAATTTCCAACATATATTTTGAGACTGGAGAACAGTTAATGCCTCAGCAAAATGAAGTTGTCTGATTAGCAAGCTTCAGAATAAAAGACTCCTTAGTACTTATTTATTGCATATAATAATATATTATTATGGCATCTTCTAAAAATATCTTAAGCTACTTTAATCTCAGATATACTCATAGCATTTTAAGCAGTGGCATAGGCATGGTCACATAGATAGAAAGTCAACCAAGTTTAAATTAGTTCTAGCTCTTCTCTTTCTAAGCTTTCTTCTTCATGCCTTACTGCTCAGGATCAAAAGAAAATCCCTGAATACAGAATGATAGAAGCAGAGGGGATGCTTGCAAAAAGACCGAAATGGGAGGCTTGAACTTCTGTGTCAGTGAAAAGACTTTGGTGTACCTTGGTGTTGAATATTTTATGGAATAAGAGTGCCCTGAAACACCATTTGGGATGGAAGAATAACAAACATTTGCTTCTTTACAGTTTGGTTAAACATAGGTTTGCCAGGTAATGTACAGGAAGTTCAGTTGAATGTGGGTTTCAGATTGTATTATTCCGTTCTCACACTGCTATAAAGAGCTACCCAAGACTGGGCAATTTATAAAGGAAAGAGATTTAATTGACTCACATTTCTGCATGACTGAGGAGTCCTCAGGAAACTTACAATCATGTTGGAAGGGGAAGCAAACATGTTCTTCACATGGCAGCAGGAGCAAGAGAGAGAAGTGCTGAGCAAAGGGGGAAAACACCTTATAAAACCATCAGATCTCATGAGAATTTACTCAATATCGCAACAACAGCAGCATGGATGTAACTCCTCCCATGATTTAATTACCTCCCACCAGGTCCCTCCCATGACATGTGGGGATTATAGGAACTACAAATCAAGATGAGATTTGGGTGGGAACACAGCCAAACCATGACACAGATCAACACTGAATAATAATCATTTTTAGTAGAAGTATATATTTATATAGTTGTACTAAATAATTCTATACTTATTCTAAAAATTACTTTTTTGTTAATCTGATGTTCAAATTTAACTGGACAATCTGTACTTTTATTTGCTAAATTTGCCAATCTTTTTTACATGGCCATTGTATAAGACATTGTTAGTTATTTAATTCACAGCACTTCCTCCTTTTTTCTTCCAATTCTTTGATAAGCCTTGAAAAAGTTAATCATGATCAGACTAAGTCAATCATAGCCATCTTGTTTCGTGTGCCATCTATTGGCATAGAGTGAACATATGATACAGCCAATGAGAAATAAGGAGAAGCTAATGAGGACCTTTGTAGTTCTTCCTGGTTATAAAGGGGAAAAAGTGAGAATAGTTGTTTCTATCTACTCCAAAGAAACCAGCCACCTGCTCCTTTGTCTTCCCCACATAAATTTACTAGATAGCTGCACTAATGGCATGACTAGCACCAAGTATAGGAGCGTAAAGTTTATAAATGCTCTCATCAATGATGGGCTTCATGAGCCAGAGGTTGGTGACGATGAGAAAATTGAAGAAACAGCAAGGTTAAAGGTGAAAATTATTTTTTAATTAAAGAGAGGCTACATTTTGTATGTGTTCACCAAACTGGTTGGATATGAAATCTAATCGGCAGTCATAGGTGTTACCGAAAAGAAAATTTGTTTTCCTAAATTTGTCACAGCATGTCAAAAGGGTCACTTAATTACATAACACACTCAGAGTATCTGAGATATTAGGAGAGGTGGGAGGGAACAGAGAGAAGCAAGGGGGAGGACTTTCATAAGCATCAGTTGGTCAAAGTGTAGTTATATTAAGCAGTTGTCACCTGAACACCACAAACTAATGGGCTTTTCTCATTACAATATTACAAGGAAAAATAACACTGCACCAACTTTTTGCTTCTTGCTTGGTCATTGTTACCTAAGTGTATAATACTGGAGACTATAGTGGTCATCCTGTAGCAATGATAGAGAAAGCCTGAATTCTTTCTACGAAAACTGGGTTGACATACAAACCTTGGATTCTATACCTCTTGACTCCTTGTTATAAAAAAAATTCTTAAAATTTTGTTTTTATTTCTTACAACTAAGTTTATATCCACAAAATAGTAAAAATTCTTGATTTCTTAATTTCTCTTATTTCTAAAAAAAGAAGCAGTTTTAAAGACCTATGGAGTTTCTTTTATTTGAAAATATTTGCTTAGTAACTACTATAACAAAACACTGATTTAGACAATAAATGTAGTTATCCAGAAGACATATAAGTCTTTTTTTGCATTAGGGTAGAACTATTAGAGTTAAAGAAGAATGGATTCTAAAATTTAGCTAGAACACTTAGGTGAAATGGGTAAGATTGGTTAAGGATTAGGTTGAAGATATAGTAAAAAATTGTGGGCACGTAAATTTTATTATGACTTAAACATTCAAGTATAGCAATTATGCAATAAGTTTTATATACAGTTGGAACATCAGGAGGCATTAGAGATAGATAAATAGATGATTGATAGATGATAGATGATAGATGATAGATAGATAGATAGATAGATAGATAGATAATAGATAGATAGATAGATAGAGAGTCAAAAGTACATAGGGGGAAGTTACATATAGGTGGAATGACCTAGGGAAAGAATGTAGATAGAAAAGAACAACAAAAACCAAAAGGGACTCAGGGATGTTCCCTAAAATAGCCCAGAGTTTAAATTCTATTCAGAACCAGCAACTGTTGAAGAATATAGAGAAGCAATATCCAATGAGGAATACCAGTAATTTTTTCAAAGAGCTCAATTGTATTAAACACTGCTTAGTGGTTGCTTAAAATGAAGACAAAGCAACTTCTATTGATTTTAGCCATGAAAATGCTCTCTGTGACCTTGACAAGAATTCTAAAGCATATGTTGAAAATTGTATTAGATAATTTAAAATGTCATTGGCAGGGGAGAAAATCTCAGTATTTTTTCATGTGAAATATGTTCTTGCAGTAACTTAAAGAAGGGAAATGAGGCAGATGACCAAAAGAAGTACATGACCAAACACTCTATGTTTGTGTGCTTCAATAACAGCTGGAATATAGTTCATAAGTAATTAAGAGAGGATGAGCGCCATAGCAAATATAAAAGAAATGGCCTTTGGTAGTAACTAATCACACAGGACAATTTTACATGGTAAAATTAGATGAAGAATACAGGACCACATATAAGTATGACTATTCGGTTGGTAATAGAATATTGAGAGAGGTAATATTGATTGAGATCCAATTTCAAAATGAGCTTTGAGTCAAGGTTACACACTATAGGTGAAGACTGGAGAAGGTATAGGTGGTTGGAGGAGACACTTGAATATACAAAATAATTATGTGAGATAAAAATAAAACAAATTTAATGGACAAAAAGTTGGACTACTTGGTAGTATTACCCATTTTACATTTATCTTTTTGCATTTAAAGATGAATCCAGCCAGTTCAATGCATGCTTTTTCAGTAGCAATTTTAGGAGAGTAAATATGTGGGTTCAACATTTGTTGGGGTTCTATGTAAGTATGGAAGTAAAAAGCAAAAGAGTAATGATCACTTTGAAAATCTCATATTGTCGGAAGTTTGGAAGTTTTAATCTGGTGAAGGATCTGCTACAATATGGTTCCTCACATAAATTAACTGGAAGAGAAGAAGAGATACTAAAATGTTTGAAGTTATAAGAAAGCAAGGTTTTGAAAAAGGCAGAGTTATTGGGCATAACAAGTTCCAGATTGTGAACTTGTATGTAGCCTCTTGCTGTAGACACCATTGTTTTTTGCTGGTTGAAATTTTATTTTTAGCTTGTAGTCATTCACCCTTTCATTCAATTATCATCTTTAATTTGAACAGATAATTTGGAAAGACTGGTGAAGCACAAAATGTATTTGTCTTGTTAATTTTGTTAACAATTGAATCTACAAGGAGAGTGCATTTTCATAAACAGCTATGACAGTTGCATAGTCAAAATCGTGAATTCTTCCTTCAGAAAATATTCTCCAAAGTGAAGATATAATACTTGTTCCTTATTTTCATAAGTCTTTGCTTTAAAAAATAACTCTATTCAAACCATTACTAATATGAATAACATCCATCCATCCAGTTTAACTTCCTATAGCTTTTATCAGGGCCATTTAGTAAAATTGAGAAAAGAGAAAATATCTAGGCTGTAAAAAATCATAATATACAAACACTGTAATTTTATAATTTCCAAAATACTCCAAGATAGTATATAAAACTTACTGCATAATCTCTTTGTAGATACAATTGTTAAAAAAACTAACAAGACAAAATACATTTTGTATACACAAGACAAATACTTCTAGAGCCATCTAAATTATACAGCCCGTATTTCCTTTTTGAAGTCAAAATCGGTTCTATGATCTCTCAATATATCATTATGTCATGGATGGTAAAGAAGTTGATCATTGCTGTGGCTTGGATGTGTCACCCAAAAAGCATGTATTGGAGACTTAGTTGCCATTGTAACAGTGTTAAGTGGTAGGTCTGTTAAGATGTGATTAGCTGAGGTAGGCAGGATCACTTGAGGTCAGGAGTTCAAGACCAGCCTGGCCAACAAGGTGAAACCCCATCTCTATTAAAAATACAAAAATCAGCCAGATATGGTGGCACAAATGTGTAATCCCAGCCAAATGGGAGGCTGAGGTGGGAAGATTGCTTGAACCTGGGAGGCAGAGCTTGCAGTGAGCCAAGGTCATGCCACTGCACTCCAGCCTGAGCAACAGAATGAGACTCCGACTCAAAAAAAAAAAAAAGAAAAGAAGATGTGATTAGTTCATGAAGGTTCTCTCCTCTTCAATGGATTGACACCATTATAGTGGGAGTGTGTTCTTTATAAATGGACAAGTTTGTGCCCCACCACCTCCTCCACTTTTCTGCCGTGTGAAAAGCGGTATTCCTTCTCTCTGGAGGATTCAACTTGAAAGTGGAGAGGAGACCCTTACCAGACATCAACCCTATCAGTGCCTTGATCTTTGACTTCCCAGCCTTCAAAACTTTGAGAAATAAATTTTTATTTTTTATAAATTACCTAGTCTTAGTTATTCTGTTGTAGCAGTACAGTCTAAGACAATTATATTTGAAAGCTTTCTTAGGCAACGTTATACCTTTTCTACCATCAATTCTAACAATAAAAAAATCCCAAACCTGAACATCACAGTTATGAGTAGTGGCTTTGTCTAATTTTTTTCTTAGAGTGTTTCTTATTTTAAGTTCTAAGTTCCAACTCTTTATTATAAAAGTAACAACATTAGAGAAAATAAAAAAAAACAAAAATAACTAATAAAAACAGCTAATTATATGACCTAATAAAATAATCATTAGAAACATACTTTCTTTTAGCTCTTTTTCTATGTATTTGTAGCTATATATGTAAATGCATATGATAGTCACCTTATGACATGTATAATTTTCATCTTGTGATTTACTGAATAATTAACTGTGCTATGAATTATTAGTGTAATGGGTAACTCAGTTGAGTGATTTTGAAAAATGTCTTAGTAGCTATTAATTCATTTGTTTTAATAGCTACATAGTGAATGTCTGGAGCTTGTGGGCATTTTACAATTTGGGGGATGGTAGATGTCAATTCTTGAGAACGACTTTCTTTTGGAGAAGGTAGCAGAATTGACTCTGTCTCATAAGTTTTATAAAGCAAAATATCATGTCCAACCACTTTTTACAAAGAAAATAGTCATTTATATCTAAATGCAAAAATTTCAAACTAAGATGGTAAGTATTATGTTAAGTCATGTAAATTAGATTGTTCTTAGCCTACACATGGAAAGAATTAGAATATTTACATCAATTTTTAAAATCAGTTCAGATTTTCACTACTTCACTAGTGTTCATTGTCAACCACAAGTGTCATTTAAATTTGAATAATGCAGGATTTTAGAATATTTCATGATGATTAGGTGGGACAAAGGTTACTCTCTGAAAAAAACCCACATATGTGGCACTGATTTCCAGATGGAAATAAGCAGGTCTTAAATTGGGGCTTGCACAGTAGGTTTATCTCTTTTGCACACAGGCCATTGCACACACTTTGAACATTTCCTTTGCTATGTGGGCGTCTTCTAGGACCATAAAACTTTCATATTATGTTTAAAAATTGTGAATTACTTGGGAGGCCGAGGCGGGCAGATCACCTGAGGCCAGGAGTTCGAGACCAGCCTGGCCAACATGGTGAAACCCCATCTCTACTAAAAATACAAAAAATGAGTTGGGTGTAGTGGCGCGTGCCTGTAGTCCCAGCTACTCGGGAGGCTGAGGCAGGAGAATCACTTGAACCCAGGAGGCAGAGGTTGCAGTGAGCTGAGATCAAGCCACTGCACTCCAGCTTGGGTGACAGGGCGATACTCTTGTCTCAAAAAAAAAAAAAAAAAAAAAAAAAAGAAAAAGAAATTGTGAATTACTTGCTGCTTGCTCATGACATGTATTTGTTTTTAGTACTGAGGCTGGTTAAGCAAAGCTTTGGTAAAGGTTTGCAGTGTTTTGAGGAGTTTAAAGAGAGCTATATGTATATATGATGGGAGAAAGTATATGAAAGCATCCTAAAACATTCTGGGTCCTCTGGGTCAGTAAAGGAGAGAGAAATAGCAGAGGCAGCAAATGATGACCAACATGACTGTTTCTCAAGCATGTAAGCATAAAACCCAGACTCAATAAAGAAGTTTTACAAAAATCCTAAAAATATTCTCACACCTTCATAGGATGATTACACCCCTAAACAGCAACCAAATCCATTTTTCATTTTGTATCTCTCTCTCCTGAGATATTTTTCATGGGATTTTTTTGTCATAGAAATAAATAGCAAAATATAATTTGCTTTAGAGAAAAGTGCAGTATAGACAGCTTTCACAGAACTAATCTACTTAGTACTTTGAACAAAACTACTTTGGTTTATACATTCTAAAACATCAAGATTTTTAAAAATTTATTCTAAAATTTGTAATACTATAAACCATTATAGTCTTTGATTCTTTGAAATAATAAAATGCTTTTATCAGAACCTTTAAATAATGACATTAGTTACAATTAGTATTTTAGTTCTCCATCAATAATTGCTTAGTTTTTCTCCTTAGCAAATACTCATACAATTAAAACTGAATAGAGGAGTAGTCCAAATATTTTTAAAAATTGGAGTTTCCTTCAAATGTCTGGAATCATATCTACATCACCTTTCTTGGCTGTTAAAAAAAACACACTTCTCCTTAAGATATATTCAAAATCTCTTCTTCTATGATTCAACCATTTCTTTAATTTCAACAAGTTTTAATGACATGCTTACCAACTCTTCAGCCTAGTATTGGCTAAAACACAAAAGAAATATGAAATGATAAAGGTTAGAAACCTTTAAATATGGAGTAAAAAGATTACAGAGGATTGCCAGTAATTATTTGCCTGATCGAAATTAGTCATTACAAATGCAAATTTTTTAAATGAGAATCCCCAACTACTTTATTTTTTAAGACCAAGTTATATTCGGTTCTGTAATATTACCTTTAAAAACTCTTTCCAAAAGAAGGTAAAATAAAATCTATAGTCTTTCCAATTCTTTTTAAGTGGAAGCCATTTCTTTCTGTCAACATTCACTAAGTGCCTGAAAGATGGGTCCCCTGTCTAAATTCTACCCCAACATTATAGAACATAATAGTTTCAGTTCCTCTGAAGGTCAGGTAAAGCATTTGTTCAACTTCTTCTAAGCCTTTTGGAACTAGCTCACCATAATAAAATTTATTTTTTGACGTTTTGGTGCCAAGAAACATGCAACGTATTTTTATGAACTCTCTTGCATAATTTGTAGAAAAAAAATAAGGTATATTCCCCAATTTTAAAGCCAAGCACTTAAAAATATTTGGCTATTTGCCAAATATCACAACACAAGTTAGAAAAAGAAGCAAAATTGGGCTCTAGTACTATCTGATTGCAGAGCATGTACTCTAAAAAATTGTTCTATTCCGTACCTTTCCTCAGTCTTTCAGCATCATTAAGCACTAACACCTACACACAGCTTTAAAGTATCACAAATAGGCTTTCTGTGGAGAAACAAATCCCTACAAAATCATGGTCTCCTTGTCATGTGTCTCAGCTAGTAGCAGTCTCATCTTGGTGGCTCTTTTCTGAACTGAGTATTTTATGAGCTCAGATTCTTGGCTCAGATATTCCTCAGCATTCCACTAATGCCTTCCAGAAACTTAGATTCATGGGTGAAAAGTCTAGGTTACAAATATTCTACCCACACTCCTCAAGAAGTCTGATAACGCCCGTGTCCCAACATAATCTTTTGATGAATGCAGTTAAATAAATACCAGAGAGTAATTTATTTACATCTGGAACAGCAAACGTTTCAGTCACATTCATTTAATCGATGTGTTATTTCACTGAAAATACTCTAGGCTGTGAAACTGTGCAGAGGCTTGCCTGACATTGTCTTGCAAATGCCAAAATTAAAAGCTTAGTGCTCAGGGAGAGAAAAGGATAGTAATAATAACCTTCACACCAGCAAGAAAAACCCTGCTTCTTGGCTGACTTTCTGATTTACATTCCAAGTTCCCAACTGTCCGTCAGCTAAAATCTCAGTAGCTATATTTTTGCACTGTCAGAGAATAATTTAAAATATTTTCTGCTTACATGGACACGGGGCTCTCACTCTTATAAGCCTACAATTTACATCTTTTAAGATTTAAATACATGACCGATTGCAGCAGGGGAAGTGATGTGAACTTCACAGCATTCTGCAAACTCTGCTCTGAGCCTAGAAAGAGGGGTGGAAGGCTCAATTTCTATTTATTTGATCTTAAGATTTTGCTGTGTCAGTGAAAAATAATGTGTTAGGGGACAAGACACTCAATCTGCTGCTGGCCAGCATATTGATTGTATAAGCTGTCATGTGCTACCTGGATAAGGAAATATTTTGCCATCACATTTGGAGTTGGATATTGGCAGATTTGTTGAGAAGCAAATTCAATATATTAGAGGATTTACTCCATTTTTGTTCTTTAGAAAATATATCCCCCAACTATAATTATGCAGTGTTGTTTCAGCGGAGGGGGTGAGTTTTGAGGAATTTACGTCTTAACGTATTCCTGGTTATAACTTTATTTTTCAGTTTTTAGTCAAGTCATATACCATTTACAGATAAATCTTGGGAAAAAAAAGTTAGAGTTTCATTGCTTAAAGGATGCTTGCGAGCATCATTAACTTATTTGCTAGTAAGATAACAGGAGTATTAAGAAGCACAGCTAGTTAGTGGGAGGGCAGGAACTAGGTCTGATTTTTCTCATTTGAGGCCATTCATTAACAACTCAAGGCAGCAGGTAACATTTGAGAACTGAAGAGATTTTTATGTGTTGTCTTATTCACTATTATCATTTACTCCACTTGAAGTTTAGTAGCTATCCCTGCAAGAGTGAAGTATTTGTATTTTTTAAATCAAGCAGTCTGATAGAGACTATTCATCATAAAAAATTCATGAGTAATTTCTGTTTTGTCTAATTGCTGTGACTCAATTTCCTTATTTTTCAATTGTGTTAACACTAACAACTGCCTCACAGGTTTGTTTAAGGGAATATTAGAATGAAGATGTGTAAAGCAGTTGGAACAATACCTGGACACAGGGTAAGTGCTACGTATACATATTCGTTATCATTAGAGTGTTCTTATTCTAGAAAATAGAGCTTAACCAGTTGAAACATGATTTTATTAATGTAACTTAAAACCAAAAAGTTTCCTGCATGAATCAGATGGCTAGTGTTTCAGTCTGGAAGGAAGCAAAGTGTCTCAAAAATATAAGTAAATGTTTAGATGGTGGCTTATATAACAACAACAAAAAAAAAATAGCCTCAACTGTGATTTCAGTTGAAAGGCCGAGAGAATAATGAAATAGAGAAGCCACTTCTATGATTTTCATTCTTGTTTGTCAATAAGTCTATGCTTTCAGGTCCTAAAATTTTATGTAAGATTACTTTTAATTGTTTGGAGGGGAAGGAAAAGGGCAAGAAAAACACGAAAAACAATCTTCATTAAATTCATTGAATTGCATGTTGCAGATATTTTTATGGAATATTGGTATCCTGACAGTAATACTTAAATAATTTCCCAGCATGGCATAATCTACGCCTGCACATATTTTGCATAAGTTATTACCTTCTACCAACGAATGAAAATGAGAATTGTTTAAAATGGGATATGCTTGATAGTGAATCAAATTTCCCTAGTATGTAAATTATTTCCTGGGAGTGAATAAGGCACATTGGGAGCAATTTAATAAATGATACCCTGGAGGTCTGAATGGATTAATGAAGCTGATTATCCTTTTCCTGCAGAAGGAGAAAACTGTCACTCTGCAGTTGGCCTAAATGAGCTCTCCATAGTGTCACTTGAAGGTATTTTTGCATGGAGAAAGGAGATAATTACAGGTGCTCCATTTAATTCTTCTTGGAGTAGAGCAACTTTACATGATTACTTTCTTTCTCTCTCAGTATGCTGTCATTAGCAAAGAAGGATATAGTCTTCTTGGAGAAAGAGAGTGAACTGGTTCTGTTAAAATAAAACGTATCCACCCTGTTGGTGTGGAGCCTTGTCCAAGGTGAATATCATAGTCTTTCTCTCCTAAATACCGATGCTGATGGCTGCACCTGGCCTCCTCTGCGGTGCTTCACAGGTGTTTTTCTATGAAGCACTTTTTGGAGAAGGCTTAGTGCTCTTTACACAGCCACAAACAATAGGTAAGGTGCTTATAAGTCTCAATCAGAAAACAGAGGCTTATCGTTGTATTCAAAACAACTCTATTAGTTATCTACTGTTGTGTGACAAAGTATCACAAATTTAGAGGCTTAAAACAGCTCAAATGTATGATATCACTCTCTTAGTCAGTTTGGGCTGCTATAACAGGAATCCCATAGACTGGGTGGCTTAAACAATAGGAAATTATTTCTCACAGTTTTGGAGGCTGAAAAGTCAAAAATCAAGGTGCTGGCCAACTCGGGTCCTGCTGTGGGCCCTCCTCCTCGTTTGCAGATTGCTGCCTTCTTGGTATATCCTCACGTGGCAGAGAGAGAGAAAGAGGGAGATTGAGTCTCTTCATCTCCTTATAAGGACACTGATTCCATCATGGAGACCCCATCTTGGGGACTTCACCTAAACCTAATTATCTCCCAAAGGCTCTACCTCCTAATGCTATCCCATTGTGGGTTAGAGTTTCAACATACAAATTTGGGGTAGACATAAATATGGAGTTCATAGCACTCACACTTTCCTCGGATCAGGAGTCTCGGCACAGGTTTGCTGGCTCCACTGCTCAGGGTCTCACAGGCTGAAATCAAGGTATCAGGTGGAGCCTCAGTACTATCTGAGTCTTAGCTTTCTCTTCCAAGCACATTCAGAATAACTGTTGGCAAAGTTATTTTCCTTGAGGATGTAGGACTGAGTTCCGTACTTGCTTGCTGGTTGTTGGCCAAGGATGTCTTTAGTTTCAGAACCAAACGTGTTTCTAGAGACCATCCTCACAACCTAGCCATGTGGTCCATAGTATCTGGCTCCATCAAAGGAAGGGGTTCCTCATTTTAAGGGCTCACTGATTAGGTTTAGTCCACTCAGGATAATTCCTTATTTGCATATCTCAAAGTCAATAAATTAGTGACTCCAATTACATCTGTAAAATCTCGTTTGCTATATAAGGTAACATAATCGCAGAAGTGCTTTCTCATTATATTTATAGGACTTGCACACTCTCAAAAGAAGAGGATTAAATTGTTGGGAGTTGCGGTTGAATCCCCTGTACCGTAGAATATACTATTTTTCTCCTCTGAGTATACACGTGAAGAAGTATATGTGTGCACATACATTCACACACACACATGATATGGAATACATGTATTAAAGTTTGGGGCTTACAAAACAAAATCTTCCATGCTGCCAATTAAATTCTTTCCTTTCCTAGGTGGTATGACATTTTTAAAAAAATCAATAGATATATGTACCTGTTCCAAAAAAGAAACAAACTGACTTGCTACCCATCTAAGAAGAATATAGTAGTATTATCTCCACATTTAAATATTGCAGTGCCAATAATATTTAGTGCTGTAATAAAGAAAGTGAAAAAAGTATTTTTTTTTTATTTACAGCAAAGACAGATTAATTTCTTTTCTTTTTTTTTTTTTTTGACAGAGTCTCACTCTGCTGCCCAGGCTGGAGTGCAGTGGCATGATCTTGGCTCACTGCAACCTCTGCCTCCAGGGCTCAAGTGATTCTCCTGCCTCAGCCTCCCGAGTAGTGGGGATTACAGGCATGCACCACCATGCCCGGCTAATTTTTGTATTTTTAGTACAGATGGGGTTTCGCCATGTTGGCTAGGCTGGTTTCAAACCACTGATCTCACGTGATCCACTCACCTTGGCCTCCCAAACTGCTAGGATTACAGGCGTGAGCCACCATGCCAGGACAGATTCATTTCAAGGGATTTGCAGAAGAAAGAGTAAAACTTAGACACCATATGGTGGAAGACAAAATAAGAGCCAGGCTGTCAAAGTTGTCAAAAGATTTTAACAGAGATTTAGAGTGGATATTTATAACTTTTCAGATTCTTTATCAAATTAATCATTATTTAACCAGTATGACTGAGCACTGAAAAGAGATGAGGTGCTGTATTTGTTAGTGCTGAATATATACCCAAAACATGTGGCTAAGCAGGCTGTATGTGTTAACTCACGTAATACCTACAACAACCCTAAATGGAGAATAATCGTAAGAGGATTAGTTATTGGACAAAAAAGAGAGAAAAAAGCTAGAGGCTTCCTTAATGATATGGTCCTTGAGATGAAGTCTAAGGCTGTGTGGAAATTATTAAGCTAAAGAAGATGAGGTAGACAAATTATATATATAAGGCAACCAGGCACTAGAGTGTAGGGTACATTTGGGAACTAGAACTTGTTCAATATTACCAGGACATGACTGTGGGTTTAAGAGAGTTCTACAAGATAATATGACTACTAAATTGCAGAAGGGTGCTCCTTCTCCTGGGCTGTCCCTAACCAGGATACAGGACTTGGCAAGTAGAGTGCAGGCACAATTTCAGGCCCAGTTTACCCTCACACCAAGATGCTCAGAAGGATCAGTCATAAGCTTATCTAAATTTATCTTCCTAGATCTTCTGATCTGGGTCATAAGAGAGGTAAAGGAATTCAGAAATTAAGCTCAATGGAATCAAATGAGTTAAAAGCTGATTATGCTCTATGATAAGGAGCTATATGTACCAAGATGCCAAAGTGCATTCTAAAGAGAGGTACACATACTACAAAAACATATAATAAGTATGTGGATATTAGAATAATACCTATGTTCTGCTTCTCAGGTGGGCTCCTGCAATGGATCAACAATTTTGTCAAGAACTTTGAGCTACCTTAACAAAGAAGAGCAGATTAGAAGGAGCAGCACCTTGTATGAGGCAATTTTACAGGGCTGATTTCATCTTACAGAGTCTCGGTAAGTCCCAGTTTAAATTTTCTGTGCTTGAGAGGTATAAACATGACCTTGAGAACCATCAAAGAGGCATATGCATAAAGGAAACTCGTAGCCAGAATAAGTGTAGATTTGCCAAACAAATAACAAAATGGACTATCAAGCCTATTGATGTCAACATGGATAGATGACCAGAATTAACCCTGTGTTATCCGCTCTGTCCCATCCCATGAAGAAAAATAAGTCCCTGGAACTTAGATTCAACCTTCAAGAAAAGACTAGAGGAATTTTAAGTTGGATTTATTATAAAAAAATGAGTTTCATGTGGCAACTAAAAAGATAAAATAAAGTAAATAGAACATAAATTTTAATGCTATGGAATTGCAATGAATTAACTAAGGCCCTACATATATTGAAAGGTGAAAATGGAAACTGAGCTCTACTGAACTCATGACTTAATGATTTACTGGATTTAAATAAAATACAAGTTCCTTAGTATTCACACATTATCTTTTAAAAATTTGCTTGTGGAGGCCGAGGCAGGTGGATCACGAGGTCAGGAGTTCGAGACCATCCTGGTTAACACAGTGAAACCCTGTCTCTACCAAAAATACAAAAAAATTAGCCAGGCGTGGTGGCAGGCACCTGTAGTCCCAGCTACTCAGGAGGCTGAGGCAGGAGAATGGCGTGAACCCGGGAGGCGGAGCTTGCAGTGAGCCCAGATCATGCCACAGCACTCCAGCCTGGGCGACAGAGCCAGACTCCGTCTCAAAAAAAAAAAAAAATTTGCTTGTGCCTAATAACACAGTTCATTACTTGAACTCTCTTGGCAGTCCCAAAGTCTTCTGTAACAAATGTTACGTCTGGAAAAACTATAACATTGATGATTTTTGTATACAAATGAGTTAAAATCACATAAAAATAATCAATAATATAGAATATATGAAAATCATCAATTATATAGTATATAAAAATCATCAATGATATAGTATATAAGATCATCAATGATATACTATATAAAATCATCAATGATGTAATATATAAGATCATCAATGATATAGTATATAAAAATCATTAATGATATAATTTTTCTAGACATGAGATTTGTGATAGTAGAATTTAGGACAGGCAAGAGAGCTCAAGTGATAAACTTGTTAGATACTGGCTAATTATCAAAAGACAATGTGTGAATACTAAGGATTTCGTATTTTATTTAAATACAGTTGTATCAAATAGTTTTAAGCAAAATGACCAGATTTAGATTTTAAAAATATTCTATGGCTGCAGTAAAGATGATGTGCTGGAGGATATTTGGATGGAAGACAAAAAGCTTTTATTAATGGATTCATGTTAATCCTTTGGTTCAGATGATTCAGAATGAAAATCAAAATAAATAATATCTTTTAACCTTCTTATACATAAATAATTATGGTGACTGAGAGATAAAGAACAAGAAAGAAGATGCTCAAGTCATATAAGTTAGATTGAAAATAATGTGTTTTGTTCAAATAAGAAAGGTAGGCAGGAACCAGCAGTAGTGACGAAAATGGTGGCTCTGTGTATTTGTGGGCCATACAGATCAGAAAGGTGAATGTTCCTGGAGCTCCAGAGAAATATAGAGGAAGACAAGAGCTGGCTTATCAGCATAGAGGTGGTAGGTGAGGACAGGGGATGAAATAACACACAAAATATATAAAGGTAAATAGAAGTTGAATATGGAATTCTAAGTGATTTGGAGGTTAAAAAAAAAATTAAAAAAAAAAAAAAAAACCATGACACACAGAAAAGAGTGAACCAGGTCACATAGAAAACATTGCTTTCTTCAAAGACAAGAAAAGAGACAGTTTCAAGAAGTAAAGGCAAGATCAGCAATGTAAATTGTCAAAAAGAGTTCAAATGTAATAAGGACTAAAATGTGTCTATTAGATTAAGCAAAGAATAAGACAATGATGACCTTTGTGAAAAATTCAAGAAAATGGTGAGGGCAGAAGTTAAATTGTAAGAACCTGAGAAATGGATAGGAGGGAAGACCTCAGTCTTTCCAGAATGTTCATCACGAAGAGAAGGAAGGTTGAATGGTAGCTTCAAAGGCAAGGTGGTCATAGTGTAGAGCTTGTACTCTTAGTGAGGACAGTATCACCCTCACGGGCAAAATTAGGGATTTTTTTTTTGGTAGGTGGGCATGAAAAAATCTTATTTTTTAATGTGCAAAGCATTGAGATATGTGTAATATATAAATACACAATGTATATTTGTGATAGTAATTTTTCAGGGGATGAAACTAGGAAAAAAATCACTAAAAAGTTTCCTTAAGAAGGCAATGTTAATAACTTTTAAAATTTTGAGGGAAACTTATGTAAACTAGCAGTGTTTGCTGAAAAAAAAAAAAAGATAGTATTGAAAGATAGAAGATAAAGAAGACTATTTATAATTAATAAAAAAGATAATAAAAAGCAGAGGGTCGAAAGGATCCAGATGAAAAGAAAAAGATTAACCTTAGGCCAGGCACAGTGGCTGACGCCTGTAATCCCAGCACTTCGGAAAGTCGAGGTGGGTGGATCACGAGGTCAGGAGATTGAGACCATCCTGGCTAACACGGTGAAACCCCGTCTCTACTAAAAATAAAAAAAATTAGACGGGCATGGTGGCGGACACCTGTAGTCCCAGCTGTTCTGGAGGCTGAAGCAGAAGAATGGTGTGAACCTGGGAGGCGGAGCTTGCAGTGAGCCGAGATTGCGCCACTGCATTCCAGCCTGGGCGTCAAAGCGAGACTCCATCTCAGAAAAACAAAACAAAACAAAACAATACACAACACAACACAACACAACAAAACAAAACAAAAACAGATTAACCTTAGAGTCAATGATATTATTTTCTTTGAAAGGGGGAAATGGGTAGGAATGGAAAGAAACACACATTTCATAAATCAGAGTGTCCTCTTTGTGACTAGTATCACCATGTTCCAAAGAAATGAAGTCATTTGGTAAGAGTAAAGGATTAAGAGATTAGATAAAATAGATTAAGTTAAGGATTGAGATTATCCCGGAGAGGTGTGCTTCAATCAAAAGGGCCTTTGAAAGGGTTTGGCTCTTCTTGAAGGGAGAGGTTCAAAATGGGAAATCTCTCCTGCTGGCCTTGAAGAAGCAAATAGCCATTTTGTGAACTGTCTACAAGAGGTAGTCATATGGCAAGGACCTAAGAGTGGCTTGCAGGTCAAAGATAAGAAAGGAGACAGTTTCAAGAAGAATAGGCAAGATCAGCTCTGATATTGGAGCTCTGATCTTGTATCTAGGATCTCAGAGCTGTTCTTGATAGATATTTAGCAATAAAACAGGAACTCAGTCATACAATCATAAGGACATAACATCTTGCAAACATCTGGGATGTGTTTAGAAGCATATTCTTCCCTAGTTGAGTCTCCAGATTGAGTCTCCATATATACCCTCTAGATGTGGGTATATATAAATACCCTAGTTGAGTCTCCAGATGAGGTATATATATATATATAAAATATATTTAATATCTTATTAATATTAATTATTAATTAACTAATTAATATTAATTATAAGTTAATTGATAAATATTAGATAATCTTAGATAATATATAACATATAATATTTTAATATAAACATATATAATATATATCTAATCAGCCAGACTATGATATCTGTATAGCTGTATTCTGGTTTTCCAGAATATCACTTAGTTACCTAGATGTAAGGAGAAAGTATTTCATCTAACTTGCAATTATTCTAGGAAAGGTTGGTGGAAGAAAAGAAGGAGGAAGGGTGAGATGACAAAAAAGTTTAAAATATTGGCAAGAGAAAGATTTAGGTAATGGAACAAAAAGAGCCATTATTTTCAATTTACGAGAGTATGGTGGTGCAATATTTTCTGTGCCTTAGTGTCTTAATCTACGTAATGAATTAATAATAGTAGCGGCCTCACTGGGTTGTGAATCCTTTTTTTTTTTTTTTTTTTTGAGACAGAGTGTCTCTCTGTTGCCTATGTTGGAGTGCAATGGCATGATCTCAGCTCACTGCAGCCTTGGCCTCCTGGTTTCACGTGATTCTCCTGCCTCAGCCTCTGGAGTAGCGGATATTACAGGCATGTGCTGTCACACCTAGCTAATTTTATATTTTCAGCAGAGAAAAGGTTTCACCATGTTAGTCAGGGTGGTCTCGAACTCTTGACCTCAGGTGATCCACACACCTCGGCCTCCCAAAATGCTGGGATTACAGCAGTGAGCCACTGCACACTGCAAAATCCTTTTTTAATATCTATAAACCATACACAACAGTGCCTGCCCTGTGTTGGGTAGTAGCAAAAGAAGAAGTTATAGAGTAACAGCATTATAAACTGGATGAAAAAGGAAGATAAGGTCAGTGCTCACATTAGAAAATAAAAATCAAGGGGCTATAAGAAAGCAGAAGGTCAAAGAGCAAAAAATGTGGTAGGAGTTAAAAAATGAGAGAGATTAAGGAGGTAATAGTCAATGTGTAATGTCGGATTTATAATTGGAAAGAAGAGTACATGTAAGTGAACTTAAAGCACTCATGCAGATGAATACCACATGCACACAAATGTATTTATCAGGAAATGTGTATATCAAGAAAATGTCATACATCATATGCATCTACCAACTAGAAAAACCAATTTTTCCTGAAATATTTATGCAAAAGGGATGAATATGTGATAGGTGAGAATATAATGAATATATAGTTAATAGAATTGATAGTTTTCGGAATAATCTCATGAATAGAAGACATTTCAGCTGTGATAGGGTCTCTGGTAGCATGTTTAGGAATCCTTTTTTTAAATGTATTAATCATATATGCATTGTGGTTGGTGGATTTGTTATATATTTGAAATGGAGAAATATCTAGGTATGTGGCATAAAGATATAAAACATTTTTATGGCAATATTTTTCTACTTATCCTTACAGAGCCCAATAGAGAAAGAAACATACTCTATTATCGTATTTTCATGTTTGCTTACAAAGGTGTTTCTCAGTCAAACTCTTGGATTTAGTGAAAGAGAACAGTTTATGAGGCACTTTAAAGAAAGTATGTTTATGTAGCTGCATATCTAAACCTATGTCGTATGAACCAATGGAGAAACATGTTCTAATAACATATTATTAATTATTGCTTAAAAAGCTGTTTATTTGTCAAACTCATCCATTCATTGAGAGAAAATTGTTTATGATGCCTCTTTTTAAAAAGCATGCTTACATTGCCTTTTTATTGTTTGATTTCTCAACTTGTCCTCAGAAAGCCCAATGAAGAAAGAAATAAAATTTCTTCTGATAAAATAATCTCCATGTTTTCTTAATAATATATATGCAAATATTCTTATTTACTTATTTATTTATCTTTTTAAATTATACTTTAAGTTCTGCGATACATGTGCAGAAGGTGCAGGTTTGTTACATAGGTATACATATGCCATGGTGGTTTGCTGCACCCATCAACCCATCATCTACATTAGGTATTTCTCCTAATGCTATACCTCCCCTTGAACCCCCACCCCTCGCCAGGCCCCTGTGTGTGATGTTCACCTCCCTGTGTCTATGTGTTCTCATTGTTCAACTCCCACTTGTGAGTGAGAACATGTGGTGTTTGGTTTTCTGTTCCTGTGTTAGTTTGCTGAGAACGATGGTTTCCAACTTCATCCATGTCCCTGCAAAGGACATTAATTCATCTTTTTTTTTTATCACCTGGTGTTGGTGGTAAGGGTGGGGAAAAGTGTTAAGGGGATGACTGCTAAAAAATACAGGGTTTCCCTTTGGGGTGATGAAAATATTCTAGGGTTGTGTTTGCACAACTCTGTGAATATACTAAAAGCCATTAAATTGTATGCTGTAAACAGGTAAATACATCATTCAAAAGGGAATGAGCTGCACTCACTGATAGAGGCCTCCCTCACAGAAATTCAGACCTCAAGTATGAATTGAACTTCACATTCCTTCCAACACAGATGTTATGTCATACAAACTTGCTAAAATAAGTGAGAGAATGGATTGTCTTCAAGTTTGATCACATTGTTATTCAAGGGAAATTCCATCTTCAAAGCTGGAAGATGTGGTAGTTTAAGGTTAGGAGGATTAGAATACTGAGGGTAAAGGAAAAAATGGAAAAATGTCAAGAGCCATTATTTCTTTATTTTCTTTTCTGCTCATTTGACAAGTTTCAGTTAAGTTTGCCTGGTGCTATCCTAAGATCAGCTACTTTAGGGTGTGCATTTCTCATCAGTCACAGAACCTACATTACAACACTCAAACGTCAAATAAGTTGGGAAGCAAACACCAAATAATTAGTGAATAGGGCAAAGGAGTTCATAATCAAATGCTTAGTTTTGCATCCTAGGCTATAAACATCATTAGAAGACCTCAGTAAAAAATAAAAAGACATAGTGACAGCATCAAGGAAAATTTTTAAATAAACTGGGCCTTGAGTTTAGCCCTTAAAGGATAAAAGCAGGCATGTTCAAATTCAATTTTCTAATAGTTATATCTATTTACGAAGCATGTAATAACAATAGATAATATTTTATGGCCTAAGTACCAAAACTCTGCTAGTTTTATGTGTTTATTATCTCATTTTTAAACTCACCACAATGCTATTATATATGAGTCCATATTTCCCCCATTTTAGAGGTGAGGAATGTGAGAGAAGAAAAAGGTTATGTAGTTTACCTAACATTGCACAGCTAGAAACAGCAGATTCAACAGTCAATCTCATCTAATAAGACTTCAAATCCCAGGTATTTAAATAGAGTATCACCATCTCAGTGCAGAAACTGTAAAAGGCACTGAACTAAGGCTTAGTGGAAGGCACAGCTGATTTTTTTTTCCAGCTGAAGCTCTAAAGACTACCATAGCGGGAGAAATACTGATATGAAATAAACAAAATATAACTGAAGAAAGTGTGATAAATTTTAAATTTATATACAAACCAAATACTATGGGACCACAGTAGCAGGTGAGATTAGTTTAGCTGATGAAATTGGGGACAACTTCATGGAGGAGGTAATATTTAATTTTGACTTTGAAGAAGAGGTACAATTTTGAGCACTTTTATCACTGTAATACTTTGGTATAGATAGATGACGTTTTGCTGCTACGGTTTGAAGAAAAACTCCAGTGGGAATGAAGAGAGAATTTTCCCCCTTCATAAGACAAAGCATGCTCTGCCACCAGAAAAGAAAAATCAGACACACAATTCTTTACATGCCTGTGGATAACTTGCATTAAAATAACGTTTTGTTTCACACACGCTGTACCACCTTAAAGCATATCTCACATGCAACTTCCTTTTAATTGCATGAATTTGACACAATGCAATGCTTCCCTGTGGATTAGTAAAATTAACGTTGTAAGAGTATAATTATGCGCTTCATTGAGTTCTTATAAAATAACCTATAGAACAAATTAGACTAACATTATTTTGAGCTAAGGGAACATTTTGCAATGACACTGGAAAAGCAATTTTAAAAAATCACAATTTTTAAATCAAACGGCTAAATTATCTTTGGTTTGTCTCTTCCCTCTCAGCCCTGGACTTGGGTTCCACATCTTAGAATCACTTAAGAAAGCAAGCCCTCAATCTGCTCTCAAACTAGACTCCTCCTGCCCCGTCTAGTCACTTTGAGTTAGAGCTTTGGTAGTAGAAAACATTGCCAGAATCAGCCTGTGATGTCTACCTTGTACTTCAGTCTCCCATGAAGCTTTCCGGGCCTTTTGGGTCAGCTGTTTTATGTGCCACTGGCCTCACACACATCCCAAAAGTGGACTATGCCATCCACAAAATTGACATCTCTGACAGAATGCCTCATGCTCAGTGACGCCTCCTTTACAGAGATATCCCTATGGAAAAAGATCAAAAGGTAGGTGGGGGCAGAAGAGGTGAAAATAAAACAAACGTGAATAAAAGATACAACTAATTACTGAAAAGTTGTGAATTCTATGCTAGAAAATAATGAACTTTATGAAGTAAATAATTTGAGTTTCTTGAAGCTTGACGTCAGTACCATGATATGGTCCTGTGTTTTGTCAATGGTAGTGTCAACACCATCAAGAGGGGGAGATAATGAAGGAAGGTAAATCCACTGAGAATATTGTATTGATGCAAATACGTGGTGACAATGGCCAGAAGTGGAAGCTGAAGTGGGAATTAATCAAAAGGGCAGATGAGAAAGGAGCTGCAGACACAGCACAAATAGAAAATTGCACCATACCTAAGGGATGGGTTAGTAGCAGAAGTGAGTGTAAAACGTTCAGCCTGGGAGACTGACAAGTTTAATTTTCTCAAGAAAATCTTACTGAGTATCTCAAAACGTGCTTTCCTCAAAAAGAGGCAATTGAACATAGAAACAAAAGCTACAATCATCCCATCAGGTAGCTCACAGTTGATCATGAAATGTCCATAGTTAGAACAATAAAAACAATTAATAATGGTAAGTGATGGAACTTCAACAAATAGTTTTCATGCTTATAGATAGAGGCCATGACATTGAAAGTATGGTATTCAGGAAAAGTTTAAACAAATACGTGACTATTGAGTGAGCTTTAAAAAGATAAATGTGCGTGCCTTTTCTAGACATAGTTGGATGGGGAAAGGATATTCTTGGAAAAAGGACAAATAACTTTAAATACAGAGAGATGAAAAAACTCTCAACTTATAATGCTGTAAAAAAAATGCCTAGAAGTTAGAGTTTAGTGGAGAAAGGAAGAAGAAAAGAGTAAAGTATTAGGTGGTCAGAGAGCTTTTCATGAAATACTTCTGTGGATATTGCCTTGAATCAATGGAGAAACATTAAAGGATTTTAATCAGGGAAGTTCAAGGATCATATTTGTATTTCAAAAAGCTCTGTGATAGCATCATGGAGAATTGATCTTGTGTTGATCAGACTGGAAGCAGAAGAATAGTTAGGGAAATTTCACTGTAAAAGAGAGGAGAAATAGTGGGGACCTTTATTAATGGAGGGTAAGGCCAAAGGGAATAGAAATAAGAAAACAGGTTGAAAATAGTTTATTAAGGGAATGGAATCTAGATTATATGATGAATAAAGACATGTGCTAAAATTTTACTTCTTCAAAAAGACCTTCCCTACTAAAGCTCACTAAATAGCCACCTATGGCAGAAGTATCTGCCTACCCCACATCTTTTCCCCATGCTTTCTTAGTAACACAATGCAATCTAATTTGGACTAAGGATGAAAAAAGACAATATCTCTTGCAGCATGATGTATTCAATTAGAGTTACATGAGGTTGTTTTGTGGAGTCCCCAGGAATATTGTTAAACTGTGTTAATCTCTTCCATAGCTGCCTGTTTTTTCTCTTCTGTGCTTTATGTTTTCTGCTGACTGGAACTTAGACTCAATAGCTGAAATCTCAGCCGACTTCATGAACTGAGAAGTGACCATGAGTTGAAAGCTTTACATAAGGGTTATAGAGGAAAGTAACTCGTGGGTCCCTGAAGAAACTGATGCCACCATACAAGCTGTGGACTGCCTAAAAATAAATTGTCTTTGCAATGAAAGAAAATTAAATGTTGCTATTATCACTATTATTTTAGGTTGTCTGTTTCATGCAGCCAAATCTAATCATAAATGATATAACCCACAATCACAATTAATATTCTTTGTACTTCTTACTATCTAAAATCACATATTTTATTTTTACATATTCATTGTGAACCCCTCTCCAGTGAATTATAAGTGTGATATGAGGGAAGAGTTATGGTTTGTCTTGTTTGTCATTCTATCTTTAACACCTAGAACTGTGTCTAGCATAAATTGAGTGGCCAGTAAATATCCTTTGGATAGCTGAATGAATGGATAAAGTGGGCAGGGGATGTAGAAGAGTTAAAGATATCAAACACTTGTTTCTGTCTTTGGAGGCTACCCAGATGACATAAACATTTTTCAAAACGAAAACAAAACAAAAAAAACCATCAGTGGGTCTGAGGATAGAATGAGTTCCATTTTTATCACCTTGCACCTGAGGTATATATTTTACGGCCAGGTCGAATCATACAGTTAGAAAGTTAGGTACATGGACTTGAGCTCAAAAGACTGTTCTGCACTTGGAAATAACTGTATGGTTAACCATAAGAATACAAATGATATTATAATTTAAAGTTCAGGGAAGTCATGAGGTTGCAATGTTAAGCATAAGAATGCAGATGATATTATAATTTAAAGTTCAGGGAAGTCATGGACAGAGCAAAGCATTGAGAGCAGAGCTAGAGAAACAAACATTATGTTCAATAGAAGAGGTGTTAGAAAGGTAGGAAAATAAAGGCAGACATATCTTGCCAGTGGAGCAGGTGAGAGAAGAAAGGATGACAAACAGAGTCAAATACTAGACTAGTAATAAGATAATAATATCCAACTAGAAGACATTTGTAAATATTGGGGAAATAGTAGCTTTTCTGAAGTGAAAAGAGGAAATTGCATGGAAACAAAAATTAAGATATTGAATGTAGAGCACCCCTTCATTAAACTGTATCAGGAAAGCAATGAGAGAAATATAGCAGTATTGAGAGGGGACCATGGGACTAAGGAGGAGATGTTTGTTTATTTTAAACAAGAAACACTTGATATATCTTTATCTAATGAAAAACCAGGATCAATAAAAACAAAGATATAAAAAAACACAGGAAGAACTGGAAATTGTTTATGGAGTAAAATCTGTCCAGACTGATAAAAGTAGATCTTTGGAGTATTTTGTACTGAAGATATGATATAATGTAAAAATGTCAAGGAATGCTATCTATTATAACTTTGATTCACACATATAAAAATATTTGAAAGGCATGATCTCTTGGTGCATCTTTTCTTCCTCCCCTCCAAAAATTAGCTTTCCTTTGAAAAACATGAGCAGTAGTATTATATAAATACTTGGGGTCATATATTTGTTCTTACACCCAAGGAAGGTGCTTTATTTTTTCTATAGATATCAAAATTTAAAATAAAATGAAAAGGCAAGGGGCTAGAAATATGTGAACTTCAATTAGGATTTACATAAAGACTGTATGATATAATGTACCAGAATATTAATTGAATTGAGAATGGTATTGATTGCTTTTCTGGGTGTTTTAAGACTTCTATTAGGAAGGTCAATCTGCATGTCCTTACACATCAATTCAGGCTATAATAGAGATGAGGTTTTGACTGGTTTGATTTTCAATCTGACTAACTCTGTCATATCATGGGAACTTAGGTAGAACTTAGTATATTGACTAGATGATTCAGAAAATAACCTCGAAAACAAATCATTAGAAATTCAGAAGATGAAAGAAAGTGATGAGATAATTTTCAGAAGACAAATGAAAGTGATAAGATAATTTTTAAAAAGTTCCAATTTCAAATTATTGTAGGTAAGCAATACAAATCCAGTTATTAAAAAAATTAAAGATGAACATTTAAAGACCATTTCTGATTTTGTAAATGAATATATTGATCTATGCCATCACAAATATTTCCTCTAGTCCTATTGTCCTGTCATAATTTTAGCAAAAAAGATAGTTCCCCAAAAGATGGTTTTTTTTTTTCCTCTTCGATGTTGCAAAGCCGATACCTGAAGTTGAAAGTGAGTGTCAATCAGTGCAGGCTTTATTTGATGGCCATGGAACTGAGAAGCAGGAGTATGGCTCATAAATCATCTTCTCGACAAATGAAGTGTAAGGGGATTAGAATACAGGATTTCTCCAATAAAGGGATTGGACATTAAAAGTGATGGAAGGAATATTCATGTCTTTTCCAGAAATGGAAAAATGGGAAGTGAATTGGGAGTGCTCCCTTCCTCCTTGTCCTTTTCTGGCTCATTGTAATGTCATTGTAATGTCAATTGTCAACTGTCATGGCACTGGTGGGAGTAACATTTAACATGATAATGAGATTATAATGAAGTCAGAAGTCTTTTTGAAGTCATTTGGTCACTTATCTTGGTTCTAATCAATCTCACCTGGTCTGATTACAAAGGGAGCTCTCTTTACAGGCATCCTGTTTCTTAAGGAAAAGCAGAGTTAGGACAGAGCAGAAATTCAGCTATGTTATGTGTTACATCAGGTAACACAGGTAACAATAAATGCCAAATTTCTCTCCAATTTATTCTTTTTTTGGAGTCTATCACTGTTGCTACTGTGGTATTATTTTATTTCTTTGATTTATCTGAGAAAAATGTATTTGTTCTTGCCAAGTTGGCTACGTTTTTATATTGTGGTGATTGTGTATGACAGTATAATTATTTAATTTGCTTTTTTCATAAAAATCTTCACTAGAAATAACTTGGTTTTTATTTATTGCACTGTGAAATCATCTTTGATTCAAATTCACAGGATAGATGCTTAACAGGAAACATCTTTCACCTTCCATTTCCTGGGTTTATTTATACAAAATCAGTATTTTATATCCAACAATTTGATAAATGTAGCACTGGATGACACAGTAGTTGTTTTATATAATATATAGGAAAAATATTGCTAATAGAGATATCCTCACTCTGGCAGTAAAGTGTTTCCATTGGAAGACTACTTTTGAGTCACAAAGACATGAGTTTAAACACTTATTTGTCCACTTGCTGTTCTGTGATCTGGGGCATTATGTTTAAAGCTCTAAGCCTGGTTAATGGAATCTGAAAGATGAGGATAATGCTATCTAACATGAAATTGTTGTGAGGATTAAATAATGGATGTCAACAACACAGTTACTTTGTGCCTGGATCACGATAAGTGCTTAGTTAGATAGGAGCTATGCTAAGATGATGCAGCAGAGTTGTTCAGCATTTAAGTTTAGGAGTTAGACAATGGCATCTTGAATATCAGCTCTGCTCTATAAAAGTATGAAGTGTGACAAGTTAAAAAAAACTCTTCGGGAGGCTAAGGCAGGAGAATGATGTGAACCCGGGAGGCGGAGCTTGCATTGAGCCGAGATGGCGCCACTGCACTCCAGCCTGGGCAACAGAGCGAGACTGAGTCAAAAAAAAAAAAAAAAAAAACCTCTTTGAGCCTCAGTTTTTTCATATTCTACAATGGTGTTTTTTATACCATAAAGTTATTTTGGAAACTAAGTTAGATAAAACATGGAAATCATCCACTGGGTGGCTAGACAGAGTAAATATCAGACATCATAGACACATGTAGGGTGCATATGTGTGTTTATGTTTCTGTGTTTGTATGGGTAAATGAAAAACTTGGTTTTGGAGTAATACATATTGCACAATCACACATATATATAATATATACACATATATTTAATATATAAATAGTTACACATATATGATATATATATATATCATATATATATCACATAAAATGTGGAAGCATTAACTTTTATTACCAACAAGTTATATTCTGACCAACAGTTAACTATGCATTTTTATTTGTAAATCAGGTGAATTTTTTTCTTTTTGCTTATCTATATTATACAAATTTTCTAAATGACTGAATTACTTGTATAAAAATTTACAAATGCTAGCTCTATTTGCATGACAGTCAAACTAATGTAGCTATTTTGCTTAAAACAAACATGATAAATAAGTGTATTCGAAATAAATAAGACAGATATAATGATGAGAACAACAATTTCAGGTGTGAAAAATGAAAAGCATGGAAGTGACTATAGTTGTTCAACAATATCTGGGTGTTTTCTTTCCTCTGGAGCCCAAACTAAATGATATTTTCCAGCTTTTCTTTTTTCTTTTTTCTTTTTTTTTTTTTTGAGACAGAGTCTCACTCTGTCGCCCAGGCTGGAGTGCAGTGGCGCGATCTCGGCTCACTGCAAGCTCTGCCTGCGGGGTTCACGCCATTCTCCTGCCTCAGCCTCCCAAGTAGCTGGGACTAGAGGGGCCCACCACCACGCCCAGCTAACTTTTTTAAATTTTTTTGTATTTTTAGTAGAGATGGGGTTTCACCGTGTTAGCCAGGATGGTCTCCATCTCCTGACCTAGTGATCAGCCCACCTTGGCCTCCTAAAGTGATGAGATTATAGGCATGAGCCACCAAGCCCTGCTGATATTTTCCAGCTTTTGTTACTGAGACTCAAACCATTTATCTTAGACCTGACTCACGGGATGTGAATGGAAGTGGTGTGTGTTATTAATAGGCATGAAAAATAAAAATATCCTATGAAATCTGTTCATATTTTACATCCCCACTTTTCAGTTGATTTGTGAGGATAAGCTAAAAGTTGAAAGAAATCTGGACCCCTGAATGTAAGTGCTGAGTAAAAGCTTGTGCCTCGGCTTTGCTTATACCATAAATATATGGCCAACTACTATTTCATTCAAGAGTTAGAGTGAAATAAATACATCTTTAGGCAAATATGAAATTGTGTAACACCTCATACTTTTGCTGTGGCTAAAAATGCTATATAACATGTTATAAAAGGAACTAAATTGAAAACAAATCACAACAGTGAGAGACAAATAGCAAGAAACAACGACAACGAAATTGGTAAATGGATATGTAAATATCAGCATGCCTTATGATACATAGTCTCATTAAAATATCATTTTTAGAGTTTAGAGTCTATAGAACAAGATAAAATTGTTTTGACATTTAAATAAAGGATTTTAAACAAACTCTGAAAAATCATATTGATTGATCATTGATCACAAATCTTTAGGAGATAATTGATTAAACGTTGTCACATATTATGTATCAATAACCACCTACTCTATGTATAATCTTGAAAATAAATCATATAAATTGTTACTTTTAGAACTTATCTACGGAATATCTATTGTGACTCAAATTTTGTTCTAGTTACTGGTGAGTGTATAATTTTATGTTCAATAATAACTAAGTCATTTAGATTTTTAAATAAGCTCTGTATCTAAAGATTGTGAATAGTTATTCAATATGACACATGGAGGAAAACAAAAATCCATTTACATTCATTGTAGCCTCAAAAGTGCTCCACGTTGATTCCTGCCTTCACATCTTCATGCGCTCTGTATTTTCTCACACACCGATTCGGGGTTGGTCTCTGTGACCATAGAAAATGGCACTGCTCTCTGTCTCTGTTTTAGTCTCTGTCTCTCTCTCTCTTTCTCTCTTCTCTCTCACTATTCATTCTAGGAAAAGCCAGCTGCCACTCTGTCAGAACCCTAAAGCAACCCTAGAGAGAGGCCCACGTGATGAGGAAAGTCAATGTTAATGAGCTATCTTGGAAACAGATCATCACCGTAAGTCCAGCCTTGTGTCCATGGCTAATATCTTAAAATATTTTCACTTCAATCTTATGAGAAACCATGATCCAGAAACACTTAGCTAAGTGACTCCTGACCCAGAGAAGCTGCAAGATAATAAACGTGTTTTCAATTGTATGTATATTTACGGTATTAATGTTATATTTTGCTACACATATGCAGATAAATAACTTCAGTAAACTAAATTAACATATCCATCTCCGCACATTGTTATCTTTCTTGTATGTAGTAAGGGCACCTGAAATCAACTCCCTTGGAACATTTTCAGTATACAGTACAATATTAATAATAGCCATAGTCATCATGCTGTAGATTCAATCTTGATTTAATTCATCCTCTATAGCTGCAACTTTGTACTCCTCGATTAAAAAATAAACTGTTGTTTTAATTGCTAACTATGGGAGTAATTTGATACACTGCAATGAGTAAATGATTTTTAGCCTTCTGAT
The DNA here is from genome assembly GCF_009828535.3 of Hylobates moloch. Lineage (NCBI taxonomy): Eukaryota > Metazoa > Chordata > Mammalia > Primates > Hylobatidae > Hylobates > Hylobates moloch. The sequence continues at coordinate 2,390,681 of NW_026652306.1, read as the reverse complement.
ATCTTGCTCTGATACCAAAACCAAATAGAGGAACTTTTGGCAGCAGCCTGTAAATATGAGCATTTTTACCATGTCAAATCTTGATATTTTGAAAGTGTGAGGAATAAATAGTCAATCACAATGTTTCTTTTAGTATCCATTTGTTCATTTTAGTATTTAATAGAAAGTGGCAGTGGAGCAATCTCTTTTAAATGTTCTTCAGTAGTGCTCAGAGTGTCAATTATATTTTCAAAAATTTTAATAATTACACATGGTTAGTACTTACTAAGACCTTGTAGAAAAGGTAAATGCTAACTTCTTCACCTGGCAATAAAGGAGTCAAGGTAATGTTAAGTGGCCTGTCATAGATGTTACTCATAAATATAGTCTAGAATATAGTATAGAATTATAGTCTTGTTCCTCATCTTATTTTCATGGGTGAAGGACATATATAGCCAAATAACACAGAATCATCATTATTATTATCTTAATAATACTCAATTTATTCCACAGCTTGTTGAGGCAACTTATTAGAAACACAGTAAAATTATATAAAACAACGAATTCTAAAAAAAGATGCAAAAATATAATATACATATGAAGGTTAACTGATATATGTGAGTTCTGAAAATTTTAGCAGTCAAGAAATAAAAATATGATTAGTTACATGCTTCGTTATCCTCTCTATAACAATCCCAAGGATGTCCTCAAATTAATTGCCATGTACAGCTTCATAGGTAATATTCCTACACAATATGCTCAAGAGGAAGTGTAAGGAAAATGAAGCATGAGATTTAATGAAGCTGTTTCTTGTAGCTTTTCTTGATTAAGCCTGCAACAACACATGAAATGAAAGTGATTCTTTAAGGTCAAGTTCACAAACATACTGTTCCAAATAAATGGATTTCTCACCATCAGCTGGAGTCATTGATGAGTCTCTAGCTTTCCTAGATTTACTGTACAGGCTTCAGATGATCCTCAGTTAATATCATTTCTTTTATCCAGGTTCTAAATAACAGCTGAAAACAAAGTTTGAGTTGATAACATACACTTTGTTTTTTAAGGGCTATCAGTGTTGTCACTATCTGCTTAGGACATGAGACCCTTTACCATGCAGAATTTAATAAGGTGAGGGAGGAGGAGGCTTTACCTGACTGCTTTTTAGACATTTAATCTTTTTGAATTAAGCATTTTATTTTAGGGGCCATAGACAATCTGCACAGATTTAACTGTGTCGATCACAAGATGGTTAAGATGCCATTGAAAGGTGATTTTTGTATGTTGGGGGGGGTCAGATTAAGAACACTACATTTGGAGGATGTACATTACATCCATTTCACCATGTAGAGGAGGAGTATGTCAGTAGATATCTATAAGTGAGAATCATTTCTTAACTACCCATGTGTTAATTAATTAGGACTACAAAGATAACTAACAACAGAAGAATCAGTCAAACTGGTTGAAATTCATTACCTTTTGAGGGAGGGAATTAGGATAGAAATGGGTAAGTCAGAAGACTTTTTTGTGTGTTTTATTGTTACTTTGTATATTCATTGAGATATACAGTGTTATATGACATTATATAATATGCAGATGTATTATTTTAATACTAAATAATATTACTTTAGGCTGTGATTAGCACAGTCTCTAATAAATAATAGGCAGTTAATAAATGTTGGTTTTTTTTTGTGAGAGCTCCAACTTAAATGTCCAAAAAGCTATATGGTTTTTAGAAGTAAAACCTGTGGTCTAGTACTCATATATCTGAGTTATTTTTTTCCTCCTGGTTGTTTCTCCATCTTTCAATTTCTAGGAATGGGTGATATCGAATGAAGACTCAAGAACCCACATGTTGATGATCAAAGAGTAAGCTGTAATTTTAAAAGTTGGGGTAAAGACTGAAGAAATACTTTTTTTTTAGATGGAGTCTTGCTCTGTCACCCAGGCTGAAGTGCAGTGGCACGATCTTGGTTCACTGCAGCCTCTGTCTCCCAGGTTCAAATGATTTTCCTGCCTCAGCCGCCAGAGTAGCTGGGACTACAGGCATGCACCACCACTCCTGGCTAATTTTTGTATTTTTAGTAGAGAAGGGGTTTCACTATGTTGGCCAGGCTGGTCTTGAACTCCTGACCTCAAGTGATCCACCCACTTTAGACTCCCAAAGTGCTGGGCTTACAGGAGTGAGCCACTGCACCCAGCCTGAAGTACTACTTTTTAAAGGAAAGTTTTTGAATTGGGTAGATTTTTCAGGAAAAGTTGCTGGCTAGCTTTTTCAACAGGATTTTGGGAAGGTATTCTGTGGTGAAGCAAGAGCTATAGGATGTAAACAGAGAGAAAAACTGCCAAAGGCCTCTGAGGCAGGGTCAATATGATGTGTGTGGTCAACAGCAAGCAGATTTTTATGATTTAAATGTGGGAAATATTTTCAACAAGTAACATAAAATTATGTTGTTAAACACGAAAGAAATAGGATTGGATAGGTATGTTTACTTTGTACTTGGTGGGGAATTTAATAAGCCTCTGTATGTCCTGAGGAAGAAGTTAAATTAGAATTTGTTGATTGATTGTAATAGAAATATGCAAGATAGTTTGAAAGGAAGAGAGAGGCATGATAACTTCTTTTGCTCTAAATTTTTTCCTGTTACACAAACTAACTATATCTCTTAGTTCTGTGTTGCTTCTTTATACACTTCATTTATTAAGGAAAACATCTCATCTCTGTATAAGAGAAAAGTATCCGCTACACTCTTTTGTATGAAATTATGTGCACATATTTATCTAAATACTAATTGTCTAACACTGATTTGAATTTGTTAGGGAGGTTAAGGGTAGTGATGAATCACTAAGTTCTGGAGAATACAAGTTTAATTTTTACTTCATATGTCTCAAACCTTAAGATGACTAGTTAGGCAGGGGTGTGATGGCTCATGTCTGTAATCCAGCACTTTGGGAGGCTGGGGTGGGAAGATTACTTGAGGTCAGGAGTTTGTGATCAGCCTGGGAAACATAGGGAAGACCCCCCACCCTGGTCTTGAAAGAACATGAATTAGATAAAATTAGAGAAATTTTATTTTTCTGTCACAGGAACAGTTCAGCAGTTCCAGAGCAATATTATATAAATACACATGTCCCTTTATTTATATCCCCTGATTCTAGAAAGGATTAATCAGTTTATAAAAATTCATAGAATAAAATGATAAAATGTAAGTAGATAAAAATTGCCACCAAATATACAGGTCAGGAGAGAGGAATACTTAAAAGGCAGAGAGATATTCAGACCAATCTCCTACTAAATTATTAAAGTTGAGCTTTATGTATGGTTTGAGTTTCCAGGAGCACAAAATTGAATGGAAATTATAGTCAGTAATGATCCGCAATATTTTAAGTCAGTAGACATTTTGATTTCTTTTAAGAAAATACTTTTTTTTTTTTGTCCTGGAACTTAAGTCTGAAAACTTTTTTCATAATGGTGTTCATACAGAAAACAAAACATAAATAAAATAATAAGAATAAAAATAATTAAAATTAATTGGTTTTTACTATGTACAAAACATCATGCTAAACATGTAACGTATATCACCTATTATGCATTTTTGTATGTTTTATAAATGAGTACTAAAAGAACAAATTTTTCAGTAGTTTATCCTTTGTCACATAGCTAAAAGTAGCAGAGAAGTGATTTAGTTTTGTCTCATAATAATCAACATACTCAATTGCATCCCTATAAATAGTAAAATATTGCATTTTATAGCACATCTAGGATTTTCCAATGGAACTGGCATATGGGATGTAAAACAAAGCTCATGATATATAATCTAAGAATGGCTGAAATAAGACTTCTGACTAGTAGTTTTAAAGTTAAAAAGCACTTCATCAATTAAGCAATTTATAATACCCAGTAAATATACAATGAAATTCAATTGCTTTTATTTTTCACTTTTTTTAGAAATGTTGCCTCAGTCTGTGTCCCAGACTAGAGTGCAGTGACATGATTATAGCTTCCTGCAGCCTCGAACTCTTGAGCTCAATCAATCCTCCTGCTTCAGTTTCTGGAGTAGCTGGAACTACAGGCCCAAACCATCTCACCCAGTTAATTTTTTTATTTTTTATTTTTATTTTTTGAGATGGGGTCTCACTGTGCCAGCCAGGCTGGAGTGCATTGGTGCTATCTCAGGTCACTGCAGCCTCTGCCTCCTGGCTCAAGCAATCCTCCCACCTCAACCTCCTGAATACTGTCACCCAGCTAACCCAGCTAATTTTTTTTTATTTTTTTGTTATTATTTTGTTTTTTTAGAAATCGGAGTCTTGCTATGTTGCTCATGCTGGTTTCAAACACCTGGCTTCGAGCAATCAGCTCACCTCAGCCTTCACTCAATACATTTCTTTTAACAGCATTAATGACATCTTGTAAATGCCTTACTCTGACTTTTAACATATCTGATTGTAATTGTTTTCTTAATGATCTGTTTTCTGTTCTTTGGAAATTCCTTAAAGTCTGAGATTCTCTTGCTCTTCTTCAGAAGATCACATCCGCCTGATAAGTCTACATTACTTATACAAAGTGGTAAATATGTGAATACATGAATTTTAAAATATCTTTATTAAACCTTATACTGGTAGAATGTGTATTGTAAGTAATGTTCTTCACTATAAATAATAACCTCAAAACTGACATTCGAATGTTTGATGTAGAAAAGTAATCACGAAAAGAAGTCACAGATAAGTCTGTATTAACATGAACCTTCCAGTTGTGTAAGGGCAGGAACACGTATGAAAACTGAAGAGAGAGGCGTAGATGGCCAAGTCAAATGTTAACATTCTAAAATGTCTTTAACAACAAAAACATGTATGTAAAATTTGAAGCAGCAAACCATTATTTAGATCATAAAGGAAAAACGTGGAGAATTGTGCTTTAATTAAGCAACCAAAATGGTTAGGTCCCTGAAAATTAGATGATATGACCTTCTTTAAAAAGTATGGCACTGCCTCCTCAATGTTTCCATTTATTTTTCAAATACATGTTAATTAATCAAATGAATGACCAAATTATGCAATCTGTTGAAATAAACCCAGAACAGATGCATCACACCCTGAAGTGCAACAGAAAGCCAAGGATAAGTCATTACAGATATCAAGTAAAGTTTTTAGAGTAATTGAAAAAAATACAAATAATTATTCTCAAGTTTAAATTTTAGCCTTACTTGCCTAGATTATATGGAATAAAATATAAAGTATACATATTAAACAAGATGGGCTGGTTTTAGATAAGCCTTAATGAAATGCATGCTTTATTTTGTAGTCTTTCATATTCTTTACTGGGCTTGGAATGCTTATACTTTTGCTATCAAGTAACTGACTGTCAGTCTACCGGAAGTTTAGATCACTGCATTAAGAGTGACGTCTAGTTACTATTTTAACTATCCTACTATATCAGCTAATGTGTTAATAGATGTTTGAATATACAGAATCATGGGCTTAATTTACATGGGCTCAGCTAATAATGTTTCATTTACAGATTCTAACGAAACATTTTATACCCTCATTAGGCAGGATGGAAATAAAATGTAAGTACCAAAATATAACAACAACAGCAACATATAAGCACTGTACTCACATGCACTGATGTTGGTAGAATTTAGTAGCATTATCTCTTTTTAAATTTAATCTCTTCCCTCCTTCCTTTTTCAGAGGTTAAGTTGCCTCTAGAACATTATTCTTAAACATGTCTCTCCTAATCATATGTCCATTCTGGCATTTTGGAGAACACTTCTCAGTAATACAGAGTACTGATTAAGTCTTAATTTCAGAGCCAAACATTTGAGGCTGAACTCTGGGTCTTCTTGCTAGTTATTGACAGGGTTACTGTTTTCTCTGTATTTCAGTTTTCTTATCTGTAAAATAAGGAGTAAGAACACTGAGAGTATGATATTTTTTAAAGATTAAAATAATTAATATATGAAAAACATTTGAGTTTATTTATTAAAAAAGTCCCTACGTTTTGTTATTTTTAAAACATATCCATGGATTCTTTATGGTTCTGGTTACTACTTGAAAGACAGGTCTTAACTCCTGAAACAGGTCACTTTCCCTCTGCATAAGCACTAACAAAAACATAAGATATGAACCATGTTCTCCTATCCTTTTATCATTCTGCTTTTAAGTCTTCTTAAGACATGACTATCCAGCTAAAATGCTTTAAGGAAGAAACTGAGGAATGTAAACAAGGAATCATATTAGGAAAATGGAGAGAACATGGCCAAATAAATATTTCCAGGCTTCTAATAGCATCAACAACAAAAACAACAAACAAAAATGAACCATAAAAAGTGAATCCTTCTAAAGGAGATCAATTCATAGGTATATCCTAGTTTTGAAACTCACTCTGCCATCTCAGATCCCTTCTGCTCTCTTTATAGAGATGTCTTTTCAACTCCTTCAGCCACGTCTTGGAAAATTCTACCCCTTTCTCAAATGCCTGCTTCCCACTCATTAGGCGCAAACATTTCATACCTCTGAGTCATTCCGTAAAATGTAGAACTCTGAATGTTAGCAGAAATATAATTGTTACCATTGAATTGTGGGTTCCAATTTGTGAAGAATTTTGTAGGTCAGAAATGAGAGCATGGGGTACGGATTGAAGGGTAGAATGGCATTGCAAATTACAAAGATTTTACTGATATTATCACTAATATGAATTGCAAGCACATTCTTTTCTAAAGTATTGTGGACATATCACCAGATGCCTACCAGAAAAACTCAGACAACATATATATACAGATGATAGATAGATAGAGATAGATAGATAGATAGATAGATAGATAGATAGATAGATGATAGATCACATAGTTCATATATATAATAAATAAAAATAATAAAATATTATAGTATATATACACACACACACACACACACATATATATATATATGTATCTGTGTTATTGTACATTAAACATGTTAGATCCCAAACTTGTAGATTTAGTTTGGTGTACAAAATATTTTTTAAAAAATAAAAATCAAGGATTTGCTCATAAAAAGCTTGATTTCAGTTTCCTTTAAACAATGATAAGGATTGGCCAAAATAAATATAGAGTCATCTCCTGTACATAGGATGTGATACAAAATAAAATATTTTCTTAGAAACCTCACCTTTCTTTACCTCCTACATGAGAGAGAGCAAATCCGTGATTAAGAGCAGACATTTATTTCTCTCCTCCTCTCTTTTCAATAAATTCTGGAATAAGAATGTAGTCATACTACTTCTTAATTGTTCTTCCTTTAATTTTTTAAATTCTTTTAGTTTTTTTTAGTCTTTTTAGTCTTTAGCTTTAGTCTTTTTAAATTCAATTTAGTTTTTTTAAACTAAAATGAAATTTTGAACTGCCAATTGTAGTAAAGCCTTGATAAATTTTTGTCGAAAGCATTTGTTCTCTTCAGTCTTCTTATTAGCACATTTAAATAGGTTGGTCTGCTATAGTATAATGCAAAATAATTATTAGTTTAGTATAATGCCAAAATAATCATTTAATATAGTAAATTTTTAAAAAAGATCCTCACTGTCCTGTAACTTGCTTGAGGTCAGATTTATTTTTTCTTAATAAGGCTTTAAAAAGAAGTTAAAATTAATAAGTTCTCATTACATTCCATCTCCTGGAAGAGATAACAATCCACGTCTCATTTAGTTTAATCCTCATAGCAATCCTTTAAAACAAACATAAGAAACCAAGGTTCAGAGAAGTCGATCAATATTTATCAGATCTTATGGTTATCAAGCTGTTGTGTTTCAAGCTTGAAAGTGATTGTATTGACATTATTGATGTAATATAATTTTTTAAATTTACAGATTCAATGTTATTTTTATCAAACTACCAATGACATTTTTTCACAGAATGAGAAAAAAACTATTTTAAAATTCATAGTGAACCAAAAAAGAGCCCGAATAGCCACAGCAAACATAAACAAAAAGAACAAAGCAGAAGTCATCACATTACCTGACTTCAAACTGTAGTACAAAGCAACAGAAACTGAAATGGCATGATACTGGTACAAAAACAGACACATAGACCAATGGAACAGAATACAAAACCCAGAAATAAAGTTGCACATCTGATCTTCAACAAAGTCAACAAAAACAAGCAATAGGAAAAAACTTTCTGTTATTCAATAAATGGTGCTGGGATAACTGGCTGGAAATACGCAGATAATTGAAACTAGACTCCTTCCATATACAAAAATTAATTCAAGATGGATGGAACATTAAATATAAGACATTGAAGTATAAGAATCCTAGAAGAAAACCCAGGAAATACCATTGTGGACACTGGCCTCAGAAAATAATTTATGATTAAGTTTTCCAAAGCAGTTGCAGCAAAATGAAAATTGATAAGGGGATATTAAACTAAAGAATTCTGCACAGCAAAATAAACTCAAAAGAGTAAACAGACAACCTACATAATATGAGAAAATATTCACAAACTATGCATCTGACAAAGATCTAACATGCAGAGTCTATAAGGAACTTAACAAATCTATAAGGAACTTAAACAAACTAATAAGCAAAAAACAAACAATCCTATTACAAAATGGGCAAAGAACATGAACACACATCACAAAGTAAGACATACAAGCAGTTAACAAACATGAAAAAATGCTCAGCATCACTAATCATTAGAGAAGTGGAAAGCAAAACCACAATGAAGCTGGGTGCAGTGTCTCAGGCCTATAATCCTTGCACTTTGGGATGCCAATGTGGTAAGACTGCTTGAGCCCAGGAGTTCGAGACCAGTGTGAGCAACACAGTGGGACTCCATCTCTACAAAAAACAACAGCAACAACAACAGCAACAAAACCAGAATGAGATATCATTTCATACCTTCCAGAAGGGATACTACTAAAAACAAACAATAAAGATACTGGCAAAGTTATGAAAAAAAGGGAATGCTTATATATTGCTGGTAGAAATGTACATTAGCCTAGCCACTGAGAAAAATGGTTTGGAAATTTCTCAGAGAAATTAAAACAGAACTACCATTTGACCCAGCAATTCCATTATTGGGTATATACCAAAAAGAATATAAATCATTCTACCATAAAGACACATGAACCCTTACATTCATCATGGCACTGTTCACAATAGCAAATATGGAATCAACCTAGATGCCCATCAACGGTGGACTAGATAAAGAAAATATGGTACATATACACCATGGAATACTATGCAGCCATATAAATGAATAAAATCATGTCCTCTGCAGCAACATAGAGCTGGAGGCTATTATCCTAAGCAAATGAATGCAGGAATGAAAAACAAAATACCACATGTTCTCACTTCTAAGTGGGAGCTAAACATTGAGTACACATGGACACAAAGAAGGGAACTGTGATGGTTAATATTGAATGTCAACTTGATTGGATTGAAGGATGTAACATACTGTTCCTGGGTGTGTCTGTGAGGGTGTTGGCAAAGGAGATGAACATTTGAGTCAGCGGACTGGGAGAAGCTGATCCACTCTCACTCAAGTTGGGCCATCTAATCAGCTGTCAGCATAGCTAGGATAAAAGCAGGCAGAGGAATATAGAAGAACTAGAAGGGCTGTCTTCCGGCCTTCATCTTTCTCCCATGCTGGATGCTTCCTGCTCCTCAACGTCGGACTCCAAGTTCTTCAGCTTTTGGACTCTTGGACTTACACCAGTGGTTTGCCAGGGGTTCTCAGGCCCTTGGCCTCAGACTGAAGGCTGCACTGTTGGCTTCCCTACATTTGAGGTTTAGGGACTGGGACTGGCTTTCTTACCCCCAGTTTGCAGAAGGGATTGTGGGACTTCCCCTTGTGATTGTGTGAATCAATACTCCTTAATAAACTCCCTTTTACATATACATCTATCCAGTTAGTTCTGTCCCTCTAGAGAACCCCGACTAATACAGGAACAATAGACACTGCAGACTATCTGAGGGTAGAGGCTAGGAGGAGAGTGCAGGTGGGAGGAGAGTGAGAATAGAAAAACTACCTATTGTGTACAATGATTATTATCTGAGTGACAAAATTCTCTGTACACAAACCCCCAAAGATATGCAATTTACTCATGTAACAAACCTGCACATGTACCCCCTGAACCTAAGAGCTGGAAACTTAAAAACATCTTGAATAAAGAGATGCTTTATTAATGATATTCACTATTATCTCTTATGTACATTAAAATTCTATGTTAATAGTCACATACTTGAGGCCTAGAGTGGTAGCTCATGCCTGTAATCCGAGCACTTTGGGAGGTCAAGGTGGGCGGATCACCTGAGGTCAGGAGTTTGGGACTGACCTGGCCAATATGGAGAAACCCTGTCTCTACTAAAAATACAAAAATTAGACAGAAGTGGTGGCAGGAGCCTGTATTCCCAGCTGCTTGGAAGGCTGAGGCAGGAGAATCACTTGAACCCGGGAGGCAGAGGTTGCAGTGAACCGAGATCATGCCACTGCACTCCATTCTGGGCGATAAGAGCAAGACTCCGTCTCTAAATAAATAAATAAGAGTCACATACCTGAATCTTGATACATTTGTCTTTTTACTGCTAAACAACATTCACTCACACCCAAACTTGTGGTTGGTAAACTAATTAAAAACAAAACAATGATATCTTCATGGAAACACGACTAAGTTACTATACTAGTAGATGGAGCAGTATAAGGTACACATAATGCAATTTCAGGAACTATAATGGAGATAAGCCCATGAATTTTATTTTCTTTGGTTAACCACCGTATTAGATGTCATCTTTCTTACTCCATGCAGTTGTGATTTAGTACAATGAAAATGTCTTTTGCTTTCACTGTAGGCTCCTGAACTTTAGTAGGGCAAGATGAACCAGCATGCAGCCCACAGAAAGAACACAGCACAGTGCTTTAGAATTGCTTTACCTTAGCATTAGAGGGGAACTTAAATTATGTTGACTGTTCAGAAAAGAAGACAAGGAATAAGTAATACAGTCTTTCGGTAGTCTAAAGACTATTCAAAATGTTCTAAAAGGATTATTGCCTTTTCTAAGTGATCTAAAAGAATTAAAGACCAGTCTGGCCAACATGGTAAAACCCCATCTCTACTAAAAATAAAAAAAATTAGCCAGGCGTGATGGCGCACACCTGTAATCCCACAACTTGGGAGGCTGAGGCAGCAGAATTACTTGAACCCAGGAGGCTGAGATTGCAGTGAGCCGAGATTGTGCCATTGCACTCTAGCCTGAGGAACACAGAAAGACTCCACCAAAAAAAAAAAAAAAAAAAAAAAGATTTAAAGAGCCAAGAGTATTAGATAAGAATTTAAACCCAGAACTTTGCCAGCAAGAATTTTACACTTGGCACCAAGTGGGCTTTGTGGTAGAAAACTAGTCTTGTAACATTTCAGTTAAAATAAGATTCAATTATTTGAAAGATTCTGGCCATTTCTTTTCTTGGAGATGATGAAATGTCAGTCACTGTGCTAATTCCTCAGAATACCAAGATAAACTGATGAAGAAATAAGTGAAATAGGATGTCTACTGAAACGCTTATAGGGGAAAAAAAATTTTCTATATAGAAAAATTTTCATTGTCTTTTGGGATTCTAATCCAATTATCACTTGACAGAATCGATGGTTTGGGGAACTTTTATGGATTACTTCTCTAACGTTACCATAAAATAGAGAATCAATTTTTAAGCAATTACTCTTCTTCCTGGTCAAAAGGGTGTCTTTTCTCTTCAGATTATGATATTATCTTTGCTGTGTTGCTTAAAAATTAAAGAGTGTTAGATTCGGTGGAACAAAAAATGTTGAGAAAAGAAAACTGTGCATTTGATACAATTTGGATTTGTTCAAATTTCCAAAATCAATTACAGCTTTCTAAGATTCATAAGCACCAGAGCCTGTGTGGATATTTGATGACAAAGATTGATTTAATTTGGAGAGGATAGAAAACTTTTTACCTCATTAAAATGCAATGATCTGATTACTGGGTATGGTTTACTCTTAAAAACAAGTAGTGTGTCAAGGCAATTTCATCGAAATAAAATTACAAGACAAGAAACTCTTACTGTGTGTCAAAATGGACAACTGATATTTTCCATCCATGTTGATTATTCAGAATTTTTAATACAGCCAACCCCCTATTTACCAATATTTGACTTAAAAACAAATCCTTTATCCGATTATCTCTGTCATTCACAGAGTCATTCATTACCACAAATGACAATTTCTATTAAAACTTTTAGGTACATCTGATTAGAACTTGCTGCTGCTGGAGGCTTTTTGTTATCTACTAAAGTAACTAATCCATTTTAGATATACATAGGTATATTTAATTGTCTACATAGTTATCCGTTATTGAAATGGGCCCAATTGCCCCATGGAACTGATGTTTATGGTTTCTTTTGAATAAACATAGAAATTGACCATTCTAGTCTTAAAACTTGAGAAAGTTACATTCATCTTATCAGAGTTCATTTCTCAGGAAACCAACCATCTGTCCTCCTAGATAGAATCAAGGAACTGGAACTAACCAGATCACCACGTCTGGACAATGAGATGCCAGACCCCTCACCAGTCATGATCCCTGAGCACCTATTTCATGTTCACCAACTCCTATTCCTCACCCCTTCCTAATCTGTATTTTCCTGCACACGGTTATATTTCTCCCCTGATATATAAACTCCTCATTTTGTTTCGTTGAGGGATTGGAACTGAGGCTGAGTCTCCCATCTGCTCAGCTGCAGCACCCAAAAAGCCTTCTTCCCTAGCAATACTTGCTGTCTCAGTGATTGGCTTCCTGTGCAGTGAACAACAGTACCTAGACCAAACTTCTAGTGTTTTGGTAACATTATCTGAGACTTAGAAAAGAAAGTCCAAAAACCAAATTCAGAAATGTTTATGATTCGTGACACATATGAAAATACATGGTAGGTAAAATAGTTCATGTTCGTAAAACTGAGAATGGAAGCTATCATTTGTGACATATTTTTCACAGGAAATGTTCTGAACTCTAGAAAACTTATTCAAATATAAAATTTTGAAAAGCATTCTATTTATCACAGCTATGTCTTCTTCAAACTTTTGTAGATATTTTGTGACAGTAAGTCTTATGATAAAATATACTACATTGATACTATAATTAAATTTGAAATTTAACCTCTTTTTGGATTTTCCAGGCACTGATTTGCTCTCAATATTTGGAGGAGTTACATTAAATTAAACCAGAGTGTTAACTTAGACAAGTTTGAGTATAATGTACATCTAAATAGGGATACAATAGCAAACAGATGATTCTGGTCAGTGTGACAACTTAGGCATAGATACTAACGGTATAACACAGGTAAATGATGTGAAACAAAGACTCTAAGGACAAAATTACAAACATTAAACCTAAAAGCAATAATTTCTTGGATGGTGGAAAGTGAAAATTAAAAAAAATAAGACATCATCTCAGATGTAGAAAATAATTCTCTTACCTGAAGGCTATGTGAGATATTTAGGATAATTTAATAAGCTGACCGCACAGTCAAGAACCTATTTGTATTAGTCAGGGCTCTCCAGAGGGACAGAACCAGTAGGATATACATATATATGAAAGGGGGCTTATTAGGGAGAATTGAGTCACACAATTACAAGGCGAAGTTCCACAGTAGGCTGTCTGTAAACTGGGGAAAGAGTCAGAAGACTCAGCAAACTAGTTTGTCCCCCTCTTCTTTCATCTGCTTTGTTCTGGCTGCACTGGCAGCTGATCAGATCATGCCCAACCTCCTTGAAGGTGGGTCTTTCTGTCCTAGTCCACTGACTCAAATGTTAATCTCCTCTGGCAACTCCCTCACAGACACACACAGAAGCAATATTTTACCAGCCGTCTAGGCATCTTTCAATCCAGGCAAGTTGACACCTAGTATTAACCACTGAGATACTCAATATAGCTGAATGACCCACAAGTTTTATAGTAGAAGATGTGCTCACTATAGTAGGTAAGACATCGAGAAACACTCTAACAGATGCCATAGGATGGAGAAGTCATTGCAACAAGATGTCTAACTCTATGACTAGGTAAAGAATGTTAAAAAGTTAAGTCTCTCTTATAAGGTAATTAGTAAGCATTCTGTTATAATAGAACGCTTAATACATGTATTTCCTGTATCTGTATTCTTACTTCTAACAAAAACACATTAAAAAGTTGAAGATTTGGGTAGTATTGGAAGTGTTTGTTTCCATATGTTATCTCTAACTTGATGTTGACAGCAATATTTTCTTTAAGTGTATTTATCAATACTCATGAAAAATGAATGTCTAATAATTGCTGGATATGTTAAATATTTTCAGAAAATCTGAAAGGGGAATTTGCCAAAAAAGGTACATGTTTATTAAGTAATTGGTTGGATTATGGGCATCAACTTTATATTACTTTTTCTTTTTATTACTTTTGTTTATATCACAAGACATATTTTGCATACAAGAAAGTGGATGTGTGTGTGTGTGTGTTTGTACATGAGCACCTGGCACTTAAAAGTAATTAGAAAGGCCACATCAATGTGGTTATTACTCAGGTACAAAAAGAGAACATCACAAAAATATCAGACCCCAATGTGCCTTTCTCCAAGGACAAACATGCCCCATTCTTCTAGGGAAAGTCCTACTTTCATAACTTTTGTGATACTCTTTTTCTATATAAGCATAAAACTTTTACATGTATACCTATTATATTTTAAGTTTTCCATCTTTGTATTCATATAAACACTGTGCATGTGTTTTCTATCTTGCTTTTCTTCACATGATATTAAATTTATGAGAAGTCTGTGGTGTTACCTGTGTATCTATCTTGTTACTGTTGTTATATAATATTCCTTTTTAAGTACACACATTTAATTTATCCAAGTTACCTTTTTATGCATGTTGTTAAGTTTTTTATTTGGAGTACAGTGAAAATGCTTCTATGAACAATTTTGAGTATATAATCATGATATTGAGAGATACTAACTTCTCCCAGCTATACGAGAACAGAATTTCTGAGTCATAGGGCATGAATATTTTTTATTTTATCACATAATTTCAAGCTGTTTTGCAATAAGGTGCAATGTATAAAAGCTCCTACTTTTATTTTATGTACTAGATTTTTCTTGTACTGCATACACTATAAGCAACAATGTGAGCAAATAATTTGCCACAAAAGAGCACTCAAATTTTAAGACTATAAGACTATATTTATCTTTAACATCTAGCATAAATGATGTCAAGTGAGTATGATGGTTTATTTCTTCCCTTAGTTTTTTAAAAATTGCTATTAAAAAGTTAATTGACAATTCTTTTCTGTTTACTGAACATGCAATTATGTTTAAGAGTATCTATTTCTTTTCCAGGCTCAAAGATTACCTTTTCTCACTTCAGAATTAAAAATACTCTTTTATCTATGTATCTACATAGAGCACCCTCTACAACAGTTTTAACTGAATGATTCTAACATTGCTCTTTATTTTCACTCAATTTTTTCTTTCTTCTCAATGAATCACACCATGCTATATTTTTCACAATCTATTTCCAACTCTTTTTCAGTTGTTTCTTTGTTTGACTTTACTGTCCTATCACCTTGCCTATGGTACCCACCTTTCTTCTCTCAATACTTAATATAAACTAACATTTGTGTCTATCGATAATTTCCAAAAGCCTTATCAATTTCTAAAGCAATTTAATTCCCATATGATCCTTACAAATATGATTTATCAACTTCTCTCATCACTCTAGTTTTCCTATTTTGCTTTTCCATTTATCTTTTTCATAAAAAACAACCTTAGATTGGGCATATATTTGGGTGATTAGTATAGACCATTTAGAAGGTAATTGGTAGGGTATATTTTATAAGGTGATTAGTAAGCATGCCAGTTTATAGTACGATGTTTAATACCTGTATTTCCTGCATATGTATTCTTACCTCCAAGAAAAGAGAATAAGAGAATTAATGTGCACTGTAAAAAAAAGTATTTAATTTTTGTATTTTAAGTATTTGTTATGCTAAAGAAAATTACTGTCAACCAATCAAGTTTATTTTTAAGCAAGTGTGAAAAGGCAATGTAATTGCTGTCTTAAATAGCCAGTTTGAAATAACAGAGACAATGTAAACTATGAGTGGGGGAACTGAGATAATTTCTTGTACACTTAGTTCTGGGGCTCTACAATTAGTATTGTTTTTTCCAATTATCTGCAAATTATATTTTTTATACTAAAAAAGTATTAATTCATGATTTAAGGCTGTGATTTCAGAAATATGTTAAATAAATGATCCTTAAATAATGGGAACAAAATAGATAATTACATTATTGAGATTTCACATATCTCCCACAAAATTATAAAAATGTTTATCATTTGTTTTTTGTTTTAGGATAATATTCTCCTTTAATTTTCTTGAAAATATTTATTTTAGGTTTAAAAATGCCTTAGCTTTTCTACTTTAGAGAAAAAGCTAAGACATTTTCTCTAAAGTAGAAATGCTAAGGTATTTATTTTTTTGGTTTTATCTTCTTTGTTTTTATCCTGCTTGGCAAAAATAAATGTGCAATATTTTCTGAAATAAGGTTGGGCCTCATGATTGTGCTAGCACGGGATGTGTAGAGGAATTAGCATATGTTACCCCGTATGTCCTTTATGTGTTTTTTCATTCTAAGCACACGGGGATGAATAGTATCTTTCAAAGATTGTAATATAGTTCCTGTAACCGTGGAAGCCTGTGTGGCTTTGACAGGTGCGGGTAGGGGATTACTGGGTTTGGGTAAGAAATATCTGAAGATAACCTGATACTCATATGGCAATTTGCTTTTATTCTCATTCCCTTCCATTCTAGCACACACATAATCTACTTATTGTAATAATATTGTAATATGTTTCATAGTATGTGGATTAAATCTATGCACTTAAAAATGATACAGGAATCAAATCATTTTCATTATATAAAACTAACATTTTAATTCCACAGTATTTTCTGCAAATAAAAATGATGAAAGACTAGCAATAAGACAGAACCAGATATACTATTCACTACAATCCTAAAAATTTAAGCCTTCATTTTTTCCATAAATATGAGGAAAACAGAAAGAAGTATTATCCAAATATAAATATTCCTTTAAAAACCAATGTTGTAATCTCTGTGATTATTTATAATATATGTTTAATATGTTTCTGTTCAATGACCAAAATTATTTTATAATATGAAAGCAATTAAGTTTAATTCTCTTCATTATTAAAGAAGCACTTAATGTGTGTTACCCTGGAAATGAGTTGACATTAACTCAGAACCTTCCTTTTATTTAAACAGCACCAAATACCTGGGTATTGAAGCTCTGCATGTGGACTGTTAATTGAGTTTTTCCACACTGCTTCCAGATGTTTGGCCTTGTATAAGTCCAAGTGTGTATAGGTGTATAGGCTCACACACAGTTCAGAATGGAATCAAATCATGTCTTTATCTTTCTATTTTACAGGTACTTTTTATCTCTCTAAAATTATTCTAAATATTAAATTGCAAAAAAAGAAAGAAAAATAAAAGGAAACAGGGAAAGAAAAAGATGAGAAGGGAGTTGCCTGACATTGAGCAGGTTAATCAATTGTCCTTTAAATTAATTGATATAATAAAATTTATGATAAAAATGGGGACCAAAATGTGCTGATCTTAACAGTTTTATTCAGCTTTGCCCACTTCTCCTGTCTCCTCCTCTTTCAGCCTCCTTCAACATACAACTTATGACCTTTGTATATAGAAGATATTTTTCAATGTCATTGTCATTGAAATATTCTCCCAGGAACATTTAGATGAACTTTGCAAAAGGCATAAAAATGTATTAGGTTCAATCTCTTTGTGCTTTGTTAAAATATATAATAATATGAAAATTTGCTTTGTTTTTATAACAACTGGTTTATAAATGAAGAAGGATGGAGAGGCAATTTATATAGTGAGGGAGAGGTGGTAAGGTGGTATTTCTCTCTGAATTATGTTTTAATATTCTATTAGGCTTTAACTTCTTACATATATGAAAATAAAATGGGTTGTGAGTTATTGCATGATATCCAGGTTTTAAAAATCCTTAATAATTTTACATATATACCATCGATACATGTAAGATCTAGCTTAAATGCAAAAGGCAATAAAAATGTACAATGAATAGCTGAACCACAGATTTATTTCTTTATTAATTAAACCCCTATTACTATCATAGGCAACAGTTTATTCTTCCTCTCCCAGCCAAAATGCAAACATACTTCGGGTTAGAAAAGGTGGTAAAGTTGATCATGACAGATACCAACAAAATGAGGCAGGTTAGGGGAAGTAGAGTGAAATGAGGCAAAAGGAGTCAACCTGATGATGGAGCAGGATCAACAGTCAGGAAAGGAGGGCTCCTGGACCCTCAGGACATGGTCAAGGCATCAGAAGCATCCATTTGCATGCCCATTTGTACTTTGCCTGTGTTTTTGCAGAGCTTGAAGCCATCTTATTTTTGACAATTGACTTTCCAATTGTTCCCTTTTTGTTATGTTGCAACATGATTAAACTTCCAGGAAAGTCTTTTTGATTCTTTATGCCAGCCTGACTATATCCAGCTGCATATTACACCAATTTTGTTTTCACACAACTGGCATTTAAAATGCATATATTCTGTGTCTGTGTATTCTTCTCCCTGGTAATTAACAAATAAACAGAAGGAATGTTATCATTATGCTGTAAATAATATGAGGCACGAAAAGCTACCAATTTGTATACAATCCTAAAAACTTTTTCTCCTTTGGGTGCATACATAAAGCATTAAATTATGAAAAATCGTGGTCATATAAAATTACTTAAATTAAGGTTTTGACAAAGTATTCTTTAAACCAATGAAAAGTACCATTCTAATTTTCAATATTGTGTGCATATACAAAGATGGTTCTTATTAAGGCATATTATCAAATTATATATCATGACAGCATTTGATTTACATTCAGCTGTTGTAAAGATCTCTCTCAATCCTCTGTTGACTTTATTAATTGCTTCTGTGAAATGTAAGCAGAGGTTTAATGGGTAATTATACTGCAAGGTCTTTTTCAAAGTGGTTCTCTACTTGATCTTCTCAATTCATCTTGAATTTGCGTTTATTATGTCAGAGTTCAGCGTGTATCTCTCTGATTAGATCGGAATGTGTTTGGTGTTTAAACTATTCTAGATGATAATTGCCCTTAGCAAGACAGCATCTAAAAATAAAATCAGAAAATCAAATAAATCTCCCACTTATTATTCCAAGAAAAAAATCTTATATTTAATATTTAAAAGAGAAGCAGCTCAAAATTCTGTTTTTCTTTTTCTTCTATCCTTTGATAAACCATGATTTCAGATTTCAGTGATATTCTACAGGATGTATTACTAAAGTTACTTACTCACAATACCTGGTTTCCCCTTAAATTCTTTCTATTTAAGGACAGTTGCAGTGTTTGCGCATCCTACTTTGTTCAGTTTGCTACTTTTCACTTTGGATTCTCATTTTGCAGTCAACCTAATGTTTTTCTTAAAATGGAATATAGTTTGAATTACAGGAACTAGGGAAACAGAATCCTCAAAGATGAGTGAGACTTGCTCATTTTCTTCAACTTGCTGATGGTGCAATGTCAGACATGTAACTAATGATTATAATTGTGGCAGAGATTTGTAGTAAGTATTTGGAGAATTCCTCTAAGTTCCGGAAAAACACATCTATGAAATCATCTTTAAAATATATATTTCAGTAGGCCCCCTTAAAACTTTCTTTTGCTTCATCTTCGTTGTTTTTCTAATAGTTGCAATTTATTTCTGTTTGTGAATTTTAAATTTCTAGTCTTGAATATTTGTTATTTACCCTTCACTAAATGAATCATGACATCCCCTTTGTCCTTACATATTTAACTTGTAAAGAACTTCACAGAGGGAAAGTTGGAAGATGGATTAGAAGTGGGAGACCTCAGTCTACAGAGTGGCAGGAATGTGACCGAATGTTCAGAACATTACTTAAGAAATAGCAACAGCAAGTCTTAGCTTTCTAAGTTAATTTCTCTCTTTTCTCACTTTGAACTGGGCTTAAAAGGAAAGGTAGAACCTAGCATGGGTTTATAATCCTCCACTCTCAAGGATTGTGGGTTTCTGGTTAGTTTTGAAAAAAAAAAGTTACAATTAATTCTCGTGAATGAAGAAGCTGACTTTTGATTTTGAATCTGGGTCTAACATGTTTGTAAGAGTGTATAGTTTTGTGACAAAATGTCAATTAGGCCAGTGACCACTTAGCTTCAGCCATAAAAAAGTCTAGTTATTAATATATCTATTCATTAAAACAATATTTATTGAGTACTTTCACACTGGCTGATTACTGTGTCATAAAATCTCTCTAAAAGCAGCATGGAATTCCGCCTGAAAGAAGAGTGAGATAGATATTACTAATGGCCTCAACACTTCATCCTTCCCCTTATCTATCCCTTCACTACGTGTATTTTTCTTTGACGTAGGTTGTGGTCATAAGACACGTTTTGGTCAATCTGATGATAGTGCATGTGACAGCTTTTGTATTTGTAGTGTTCTCGTGTGCTGTCTTAATGAGAATTATACACCTGTAAAACTTTCCAGTCCAAGAAAACTGAAAGACACGTGGAATATCTAGACCCAAACGGCAGCTTGAAGCCAAGCCAATGTAATCCTAGATTACATGTAGTAGAGGCAATCTTCAGATTCATTAATGAGAATAATGATTCTTGTTTTAAGCCATTGACTTTTGTTGTGTTTTCTTATTGGCATTATTATGGTAATAGTTGACTGATAAAACATAGAGATGTTTAACTATGAATTAGTAAGTGCTATGACAGAAATATGCATGGTTATTGTTGAGCAAAAAGGAGGGACTGCCAATTTATTCTGATGTAATTAGAGAACACTTGAGAAAATCAGTAGTTTTTGACCTCTGCTTTAAAGGGAGATAATTCTGCAGGCAAGACATGCAGATGAAGAATGTTTTGAATACGAACAATAGTTTGCAAAAAGTTTTGAAATGTGTTGAATTACAAACAAAATTCAGAGAACATCAATATTCCTTTATGTTTTTATTTAATTTTTCCATTTTAAGTTTACATTGCGGGGGACATGTGCCCATTTGTTACCTGGGTGTATTGCGTCATGCTGAGGTTTAAGATATGAATGATCCCATCACCCAGGTACTGAGCATAGTACCTAATGGTTAGTTTTCTAACCGTTGTCACCCTCCTTCCCTCCCCACTCTAGTAGTCTCCAGTGTCCATTTTTGCTATCTTCATGTCTAAGAGTACTCAGTGTTTAGCTTCCACTCGTAAGTGAGAACATGTGGTATTTGGCTTTCTGATACTGCATTAATTCACTTAGGATAATGGCCGCTAGTTGTATCTATGTTGCTGCATAGGACATGATTTCATTCTTTTTTATGGCTGCATAGTGTTCCATGGTGTATATGTACCACATTTTCTTTTGCAATCCATGATTGATGGGCACCTAAGTTGATTCCATGTCTTTGCTATTGTGGATAGTGCTGCAATTGACATGCCAGTGCGTTTCCTTTGGTAGAACAATTTACTTTCCTTTGTGTACATGCTCTGTAGTAGGATTGCTAGGTCAAAAATGGTAGTTCTAAGTTCTTTGAGAAATCTCTAAACTGCTTTCTATAGTATCTGAACTAATTTACATTCCTACTAGCCGTGCATAAGCATTCTCTTTTCTCTGCAGTATTGCCAACAGTTATGGTTTTTTGAAGTTTAATGATGGTCATTTTGACTAGTGTGAGATGGTATGTCATTGTGATTTTGATTTGTATTTCTCTGATGCTGAGAATTTTTTTTATGCTTGTTGGTTAGTTGTATGTCTTCTTTAGACAAGGGTCTGTTCATATGCATTGCCCACTTTTAAATAGGTTGTTTTTTGCTTGTTGATTAATTTAAGCTCTTATAGACTCTAGATAGCAGATCTTTATCATATGCATAACTTGCAAATATTTTTTCCCATTATGTAGGTTGTCTGTTCACTCTGCTGAATTTTTGATGTGCAGAGCTTTTTAGTTTAATTAGGACCCACTTATCAATTTTTGTTTTGTTGCAATTGCTTTTGGGGATTTAGTTTATAAATTGTTTTCCAAGGCCAATGTCCACAATGGTGTTTCCTAGGTTTTCTTCTAGAATTCTTATAGTTTGAGGTCTTACACTGAAATCTTTAATACATCTTGAGTTAGTTTTTCTGTGCAGTGAAAGGAAGGAGTCTAGTTTCATTCTTTTGCATATGGCCATCCTGCTATCCCAGCACCATTTATTTAATAGAGAGTCCTTTTCCAGTTGCTTATTTTTGTGAACTTTGTCAAAGATCAGATGGCTGTAAGTGTGCAGTTTTATTTCTGGGTTCTCTGCTCTGTTCTATTGGTCTATGTGACTGTTTTTGTACCAGTACCATGCTGTTTTGGTTACTGTAGTCTTACAATATAATTTGAAGTGGAGTAATGTGATGCCCCCTGCTTTGTTCTTTTTGCTCAGGGTTGCTTTGGCTATTCAGGCTCTTTTTTTGATTTCCTATAAATATTAGAATAGTTTTTTCTAGTTCTTGAAAAATGACATTGGTATGATGATAGGAATAGTGTTGAATCTGTGGATTGCTTTGGGCCATATGACTATTTTAATGATATTGGTGTTTCCAATCGTGAACATGAAATGTTTTTCAATTTATGTCATTGATGATTTCTTTTAACAGTGTTTGTAGTTCTCCTTGTAGAGATTCTTCACCTACTAGGTTAGATGTGTTCTTAGGTATTTTATTTGTTGTGGGGGGGTATTGTAAATGGAATTGTGCTTTTGATTTTGCTGTCATCTTGAATGTTATTGGTATTTAGAAATGTGTCTGAGTTTTTTACATTGATTTTACATCTTAAAACTTTACTTCAGTTGTTAATCCGTTCCAACAGCCTTTTGGCAGAGTCTTTAGGGTTTTCTAGGTATAGAATTATATTTTCCATGAAAAGAGTTATTTTGACTTTATCATTTACTATTTGGATACCTTTTTTCTCTTTCTCTTATTAACTGCTCTGGCTATCAGTTCTAGTATTATGTGGAATAGGAATGGTGAGAATGGGCATCCTTGTCTTGTTCCAGTTCTCAAGATGAATACCTTCAGTTGTTGCTCAATCAGTATGATATTGGCTGTGGGTTTTTCATAGATGGCTCTGATTATTTTGAGGTATATTCCTTCAATGTCTAGTTTCCTGAGGGTTTTTAAAGTGAACGTGTGTTGGATTTCATTGAAAGCTTTTTCTGCATCTATTGAGACTATCCTATGGTTTTTGTGTTTAATTCCTTTATGAGGTGAATCACATTTATTGATTTGCATATGTTGAACCCACCTTGCATCCCAGGAATAAAGCCTACTTGATCAAGATGAATTAACATTTTGATATGCTGTTGAATTTGGTTTACTAGCATTTTATTGAGAATTTTTGTATATTCAATCAATTTTTATATATTCAATATATTCATCAAGGAATATATTGGGCAGTAATTTTCTCTTTTCATTTTGTCTTTGTCAGGTTTTGTTAAAAGAATGATGCTGGCTTCATAGAATGAGTTAGGGAGGAGTCCTTTCTCTTGATTTTTGCAATATTTTCAATAGAATTGGCAGCGTCTCTTCTTGGTACATCTGGTGAAATTCAGCTGTGAATCCATATTGTCTAGGGTTTTGTTTTTTTTTTTGACTGATAGGTTTTTCATTACCGATTCAGTTTTTGAATTCAATATTGGTCTGTCCAGGATTTCAATTTCTTCCTTATTCAATCTTGGGAAATTGTGTCCTTCCAGGAATTAATTCATTTTCTCTAGATTTTCTAGGTGTTCATAATACTTTCTGAGGATATTTTGTATTTCTGTGGGATCAGTTGTAATGTCACCTTTGCCATTTCTGATTTTGCTTATTTAGATCTTCTGTTTTTTATTCTTGTTAATCTAGCTAGCAGGCTATAAATCTTGATTATCCTTTCAAAAACCAAACTTTTGTTTTTGTTGATTTTTATATAGATTTTTGAGTTTCAATTTCATTTAGCTCCACTCTGATTTTAGGTATTTAGCTATAACTTTCCTCTTAAAACTGCATTTGCTGCATCACAGAGATTTTGGTATGTTGTACCTCCGTTTTTATTTATTTGAAAGAAATTTTTATTTCTGCCTTAATTTTGTTGTTTCCCCAATTTTGTTATTTACCTAAATGACTTTTAGAAGCAAGTTGTGAAATTTGCATGTAGTTGTGTTGTTTTGAGAGATCTTTTCAGTATTGATTTCTATTTTCATTGCACTGTAATACAAGAGAATGGTTGGTATGTTTTCATTTTTAATTTATTGAGACTTGCTTTATGGTTGAGTATATGGTTAATCTTGGAGTATGTTCCACATATAGATAAGAAGAATGTATATTCTGTGGTTCATGAGTGGAGTATTCTGTCGTTTAGGTCCAATTAGTCAAGCACTGAGTTTAATTCCAGAATTTCTTTGTTAGTTTTCTGCCTTGGTGATCTGTCTAATACTGTCAGTAGGGTGTTGAAATTCCTCCACTATTATTGCGTGACAGTCTAAATGTTTTTAAAGATCTAGAAGTACTGGTTTTATGAATCTGGCTGCTCTAATATTAGGTGCATACATATTTAGGACAGTTATGTCTTGTTGAATGAAATCCTTTATCATTATGTAATACCCTTCTTTGTCCTTTTTAGTGTTGTTGGTTTAAAGTCTGTTTTATCTGATATAAGAATAGCAACTCCTGTTCTTTTATTTTCCATTTATATGGCAAATCTTTCTCTAACCCTTTACTTTAAGCCTATGAGTGTTGTTATGCATGAGATGCATCTCTTGAAGACAGCAAGCCAAAGGCTCCTTTTTTTGTAAATCCAACTTGTCACTCTGTGCCTTTTACATGGGGCATTTAGACCATTTTCTTTCAAGATTAATATTGATATATGATGTTTTGATCTTATTGTGAAGTTGTTAGCTGGTTGCTTTGTAGTTTCTATTGTGTGGTTGCTTTATCGGGTCTGTAGGCTATGCACTTAAGTGTGTTTTTGTGTTTGTAGTAGCAAGTATTGTTCTTTTCTTTCCTTGTTTAGAACTCCCTTACAGATATCATGTAAGGCTGGTCTAGTGGTAGTTAATTCCCTTAATGTTTGCTTGTCTGTAAAATCTTTTATTTCTTCTTCACTAATGAAGCTTAGTTTGGTGGGGTATGAAATTCTTAGTTGAAATTTATTTTCTCTATGAATTCTGAAAATAGGCTGCCAATCTCTCCTGGGTTGTAAAGTTTCTGCTCAGAAGTCCACTGTTAGCCTGTTGAAGTTCCCTTTGTATGTGGTTTAACCTATCTCTATCTAACTTTAAGGGTTTTTTCTTTAATGTTGACCTCAGACAGTCTGGTGACTATATATCTTGATGATGTTCATTTTTTTATAGTATCTCACAGGTGTTCTATGGATTTATTTTGTCTGAATATCTACCTCTAGAATGTTATCAAAGTTTTTTTTTTTTTGAACTATTCCCTCAAATACGTTTTTGAGATTGTTAACTTTTTCTCCTTTCTCAGGATTGCCAGTAATTCATAGGTTTGGTCACTTTACATAATCTCATATTTCTCAAAGAGTTTGTTCATTTTTAAAAATTCTTTTTTCTTCATTTTGTCTGATTGGGTTAGTTCAAAAGACTGGTCTTCAAACTCTGAAATTCTTTCCTCTGCTTGGTCTAGTCTATTGATAAAACTTTCAGTTGTACTTTGAAATTCCTTAAGTAAACTTTTCAATTATAGAAGCTCTGATTGATTTCTTTTAAAGATGTCTATCTCTTTCTTTGTTTCCTGGATTGCTTTAGAAATTTCTTTTTGCTAAATATCAGCCTTATCGTGGATCTCATTTAACTTCCCTGAAATCCATGCTTTGAATTATTTATCTGTAATATCTGAGTTTCCATTTTAGTTAGAGTTCATTGCTAGAGAACTAGTGTGATCCTTTGGTGGTGTCACTACATTCAGATTTTTATAGTGCCAGAATTCTTGTGCTAGTTCCTTCTCTCTTTCCTTATAATATTTTATTCTTTCCTTTTCTTTTCCTCCCTTGCTAAGGAGCTGTGACAGTGAGAATGCTGGGTAGGGTATTTTTGCTTTGCCTTTAGAGCCCTATGCACTTCTTTCAGCAGGTTTTATATTAGGCTGTGCTATTCAAACCTACAAGCCAGTATGGTGTTTGTAGATAAGAGGTGGCTGTGGACAATGTAGCTGGATATATACTCAATCCTTATTTACTGTCAGAAGTTCTCTGTTGCCTTAGGCAATGGGCTGATTCATAAAATGCATAGTGGTCTATGCTCCCCTCTCAGCCCTGTGGAAATGGGGGCCATGAAGGGTGGGACCAGACCAGGCATGTCTTCCTACAGCTTACAGAATGGTAGGCACAAGCACCAGTACTGAAGGAGAATTCAGTGGACGGCCACCAAGCACCCCAAAATGTGCCTAGGCATGGAGCTGGGACCTGCTCAGCCCCAAGTTCTGTGCATCGGGATGGGAGGCAGCCTAAACTCCTAATCCTGGGGAGTGAGTGCTCCAGATGCCTGGGCATGGAGCAGAGTGTGCTCCTCACACCAAAATCTCTGTACAGGAGGGATGGAGCAACTCAGGTGGATGAATCAGGCAAGTAGGTGCTTCATATACCTGGAGATCTGCTTGGGCATATAGCAAAGAGCACCCCTGCACTAGGATCTCTGCAAAGGAAGGGTGGGCCAGCTCAGGTTGCTGAACCAGGCAAGCAGGTGCTCCAAATGCCTGAACATCTGCCTGGGTATGGAGCGGAGAGGGCCTCATCACACCAGGATTTCTGCACAGGAAGAGTGAAGCAGCTCAGACTGCTGACCCAGGTGACCTGATACTCCTAATGCCTGGAGACCTGCCTTAGCATGGAGCAAAGATGGCCTTGCTGCATCACAGCTATGTCCAGGAAGGGTGGGGTGGTTCAGGCTGAAGAACCAGATGAGTGAGTTCTCTGAATGCCTGGAGATCTGCCTGGCAAGAGGCAGAGAGGGCCTCTCTGCACCAGGATCTTTTTATCAGCTGTATGCCATCATGGTGGCTGTTTGCTGGCATTCTCCTCCATGTGATCGGTGGTGTCCTTCATGATTCTGATGGCTTCCCATTTTTCTTCTTGAATTAAAAATCACAGAGTTGATCTTTGCATAGTATCTTGCTATTTCCAAGTGGCTGAAGCATGCTAAAAGCCTCTAATATCTCCTCTTGGAAAAAAGCATTCCTGTATGTTTAGAGTAACCTTTGCATAGAGTAACTAATGTAAAATGAAACATGAAGCATAATTGGTTAAAATTTAAATTATGAAATTCAAAATATTTTGCATAGGTTTATTCACTCACATGTCAAATGTGTATTGACTATTCCATGTCGGACTCTTTTTTAGGCACTAGGAATGTAGCAGTGAATGAGGTCAATGTAGGGGAGGAGACAAAAAAGACAAATCAATAAGTATGATAACTTACCCTAGTGATAAATGTGACCATAAATTAAAAAGATTGATGTTTGCTTATCTACAGCTGCTTAAATAATAGTCCAAAACTTAGTGTCTTAAAACAAAAATTTTATCACCTCTGATGATTCTGCTGGTTGACTGAGCTTCTCTAGGCAGTTCTGATGCATATGATACCATCTGGGATTGTAGTTATCTGGGAACTCCGTGAGTCTGGGTAGATTCAAGATGATTCACTTATAAATCTGTTGCATTGGTAGAGATAGCTGAAAGGTTAAAATTTACTGGGCCACTGGTGCTACTGTACCTGTCTCTCTTTCTATATAATCTTTGGCTCTTCTCTACTCCACATAGCTCCTCCATGACCTCCCCATGATATCTCTCTAGCAAGAAAAGCAGTTGTTTTACATGATGCCTCGGGGCCTCCAAAAGTTCAAAAAGAGAAGGTTCCAGGTCTTGTTAAGATTTAGATCCACAACCAGCAGTGCCTTCTCTGTCATATTCTTTTGGTTAAAATGAGTCATAGGGCCAGTCCGGATCCACTGTAAAAGGGAACTTCACAAAAGCATGAACGTTGGTAGGTGTGGTTCATTGGAAATTATCTTTGGAGAGTAGCTACCACAATTGGGGTTAGAGAAGCTTCCATGGAATGGTCAGAGAGCATCCCTCTCATGAAATAACATCTAATGTGAGAGCTGAGTGAGGAAAAAAGAAGCCAGTTATATAACAATATGAGAAAAGAGCACTCCCAGAAGAAGGGCAGTATTAAGAGATAAAAAGATAAAAAGAGTTTGGTGTATCTTAAGAAAATAAAGAAGAACAATTTGGCTAGTGTCCAGTACGGGATAGTACAATGTTACAAAATGAATTTCGAGAGCTAGGACTAAAATTGTAGACCTTGGTAAAATTTCGTAATTTACTGTAGAAAAAAATGAAAAATGAATAAAAGGTTTGGATTGGATTTTGTTTCTTAATCAGAGGAGAGCCAACATTTGAATTTTATATAAGAAATACCTCCTGAATAAAGCACTTTAACAAGTAAAATAACAGAAACAAGGATACATGTTAAGAGATAATTGCCATAGTAAAGGAAAGAAGTGTTAGTGGCTTGACTTTTGATTGAAGCAACACAGATAAAGAGAAGTAGAGAGATCCAATAAATATATTTTCAAGGTAAAGCCAATAATACTTGTTGAGGAATTGACATTGTAGGAAAATGTTATAATAAAATTATGACACACAACTGGGTTTTTGACTTGGTGAATAATAAGTGTTACTAAATGATGTGAGTAACCCTAGGCAACTGCATTTGACCTTTAAAAGCACAGCATTTTAACCCTTTCTTATCGATGGAGAGTACCTGCCTTAAGAAGAGAGAGCATTTATTCTTCATTAGAAGTAGAATGCAGACAATAATTAGTTGTCACAAAAGGAGTAGGCACATATCCTAGGATTTCTGAAAAGATGTATGTGTCTCTGACTTTGATTTGGATCTAGAGATTTGAAGAAACTATGCCACATCCATTCAGGAGAGCATGTTCAAAACATCTGTAGCCATACCTAAGTCATGGAGAAGCAATGAAAATAACAGAAGCATGCAGTGTTTGATAAAAGCATAACTGGCTATATAAATAACATAATCTGCCCCTAGCAGTGACAATGCAGATGTTTTTGGTAGACCATATTTTTGATTTTGGACATCGTGGCTGCTTAAATTCCAAACCATGTGTTTTGAAATTCCTTTAAACGGGTAAGGAGAATTTTGGTAAAACACATTCATATAAAGGGAAGAAGATAAACTTCATAATTATGTAAAGCTAGTCAGTAAAGTTTTTGAGAGCTCAGTGATTTTGCTATATTATAATATAAACTACAAGGAGAAGGGCAACTGCCACACTTTCTTCTCTCCACCACTAAGAAAGAAGCCTATGTTTTTGGTTTTGGAAAGCACTTTATATATAAGGCATGTTGTTTTAATTCATTCTCCAGGTGAGCAAAACTCCTTGAATTTTAAGAAGGATATAGTGAAAAGAAGGCTTTTTGCTTATACTCACGGTGGTGCAAGCAATCCTATCACTTAGCCTTTTTAACCCAGGCAATAACATAATCAGAAGCATCTGTATGGAAGTGAAAACTGTAGCAACCTCCAGTAGAATAACATGCAAGTTTTTCAGTATTTTGCTTTTTCTTCAATTCTTACTAGTGAAATCATCTTGATAATAAAACTTGACAATCCATAATAAACACATGTATGACATATGCTGTCCATCTTAAACTGAGTGCTATCAGTTCCACGAACCCATACAGTTTAATGCATTTTCCCTACTAAGTGGAAATTTATATATAAGATGATCCCAAGCAATTACTGAAGACACAGGTGAATATCCTGAGCAGATGGCTCATCATCACTGTTGTCTACGTCTCCCATTCTGCTTCCTTTCTCTTATTCTATATCTGCAGCTTTATGCAGAACTCCCTCTGACCAGTTGAGTAAGATTAGAAAAAATAAAGCCTAACAGATGCTACAATACCATGTACTTTTACTTTAGCTAGGCAGAATTCTATGTAAAATATTATATCTCCCCTAAGTGGAGAAAATAAATATCCCAAGTGGACAGAACTTAAGGTAGTACATTGAGTTGTCCCCACTGCTTGGAATGAGAAACAGCATGAGGTAAGGAAATACACAGATGCTTGGGCAGTGACTAATATGGCTAAAGAGTCAAGGACATGAAAAGACAATATTAGGAAACTTCTAGTAAGGAGTTTGAGGGAAGAACAATGTTAGGGATTGAATTGTTTCCCCAAAAAAAATGGGCAATGAAGTTCTACCTTCAGCACCCATGAATGTGACCATATTTGAAAATAAAGTCTTTGCAAATGACAGTTAAGATTAAATCATTGGGATGGGTCCTAATCCAATGACTGCTTTCCTTATATAAAGGGCAAATTTTGACACAGAGACAGATACACACGCACACACACACACATACACACACACACACACACATACACAGAGAGAGAGAGAGAGAGAGAGAATATTATGTGAAGATGAAGGATGAAGGCAGAGTTTGGGGAGATACATGTACAAGCCAGGGAACATCAAAGATTGTTAACACACCACCAGAAATGAAAAAGAGAGGTATGGAACAGATTCTTCCTCACTGCCTTACAGCCCTTAGAAAGAAACAACCCTGCTGACACCTTGATCTTGATCTTCTAGCCTCCAGAACTGTAAGACAATAGATTTCTCTTGTTTAAGCCACTCAGTCTGTGGTATTCTGCTACAGCAGAACTGGGAAGCTTTATGGATGCACCTCACAAGAATTAACCCTTGGTATGAGTGAAATTATGTCCATTTAAAAGTGCATTCAGAGACTAATATTGTGGAGTAAGTTACAATTAATCATGAAGACAACTTGATGTGTTCTGTGGGTTTCAGTCATTTTTTTTATTATCTTTCAGCTTAAATATTTAATCAACGAAGTCAAGAAAAAAGTGTCCAGATGGTGCATGGACTTTTCTTTACCAAAGCTGACTAGGAAACTTCTAAATATACTGCATAATGGCAGAGTCAACACAGAGCTTCCACAATTGCAAATTAGTCAACTGGTGGTAGGTTTATTACCTTGAATTCCCTTGCGTCATGGATAGGAGAAACATTTTAATTTCATCTAAATACTTATTCTGGCAATGTTTACTTTCTCTGGCAGCCATGCTTTTGTAGCATTACTTCTGTGGACTTCTTGAATGCTGTATTTATCATCACAAATCCAGCATAGCACTGCAGTGTAAGAGATAAGGTAATGGGCTGAGGTTCTCAGGGTTCTCTGGTCTTTTCATCTGTCCTATTACCAGAAGCAAGAGATGGCAAAATGAGTTATTGAAGATTGAAGACACAGTGTTAGGGTCACCTTGAATCAACTTCCATGGTTGAATGCCACAGCCTCTGATTCCCTTTCTGACATTTGGGGAATACGCACTGTTAAGAGGTCAAGCTTACTTTTACCCAAAAATATTTCTTGCCCTTCCAACTGCCCTTGAGCCAGGTCATGAGCATACAACCTTGGATCCACCACTGAGATACACTCACTTTTTATTTTGTATCAAAATCTACTGATTCAAGTAAATGAAATGAGGTAAAATCTACTATGACAGCAAGGGGCAAGCAGTCAAAACAACAGTAGATACTAATGACAGCACTGGCTGTGGACTGTGGAGTATGCCTACGAGATAAACATGAATTTATTAACATTATGCATTCTTTGCCTCTTTCTTTCAACCTCATCAGATATTTAATGTTATGAGTGCTGTGAACTGAATATTTGTGTTCCTGCCAAAATTCATATGTTAAAACTCTAACTCCCAATGGGATGGTATTAGAAGATGGAGCCTTTGGAGGTAATTAGGTTTAGATGAGATTATGAGGGTAGATTTTTCCATGATGGGATTAGTGTTTCTATAAGAAGAGAAAGAGACTAAAGCTCCCTTTCTCTCTTCCACAGGTCTACAGACCAGGAAGATGATCCTCACCAGGAAGTGAATTGGCCAGCACATTGATCTGGGACTTGCCAGCATCTAGAACTGTGAGAAATGCATGTCTGTTGTTTAAGCTACCTAGTCTATGGTGATTTTGTTATAACAGCTCCCACTGACTAACACAAGAAGATATTCACAAAGATGAGAATCTGCTCTCCATTCCAATATTTCACGTTGTATCTATTAACCTTCACTATACCTTTCCTGTCACAACTATCATCATAACAGAAAACAACATATTGGATATAATACATATTAGTTTATCAAGAAGGAAATGATTCTCAATCTGATGTTGATAAGGGTATTGATGAAGGATTTTAAAAGGATAGTGGAAAACAGTAAATCCATTAACCAATTTTGCCAACAAGAGAAGCAGTAGAGTGTATGTAGAAGAATGAGTTCTGGAGCCAAACAGCCTGGGTTCAAGTCCCACTTCCAATTCTAAATTATTGTGTTACCTTTGCCACATTTCTTGTGCCTCAATACTCCTGTCTCTAAAATGGGGATACAAATTATATCTGCACTATAGTGATGCTAATATGTTTAAATGTTATAATACTTCTTACCTTCTCAAGAAGTGTCTGGCTTATAGTAAGCAATTGATATTATCTATTTACATTAAGGATTAGTGTAAATGAATGCATCAAAGTATCTCTAAGAGAAGAATATAATATAAAATTATATCTTATGTCCTAAAAAGTCAATCAATCCAGCTGAAACATTTTTATTAGCATAAATGTAATCACATAATTTGAATAAGAAAAGAGAGTAGGAGCACTAATTCTTACTTTATAATGGAGAAAATGTATCAATGTGAGCAGAGCTGTCCCAATAGTAGCTAGATTGAACTCCCTTACTCCACTATCAATAAAAGAGACAAACAGAAAAATCCCACCTGTCCATACGACAAGTCCAAAATCAGACACCTGCGTGGCAAATATGTGTAGCAGTGAGTACCACAGATGCTCTAAATTTAGTACAAACCATATGCTCAATGATTTACTTAAATTGGATGGGGATGACTATCCACTATAGAAAAAGTCCACAGAGCAATTAAGGAACAACATGTTTTGCTGCTCTCATCTCATCTTCTCTCCTTTAGTCCCAGATGTTACAACCACTACAGAGACATTAATCAATTTGTTAATTTATTGTCAGATTGTTAAAGGTTTATGAAGATTTTGACCCATTTTGCTACATTTGTTTTGGCAGCAAGATTAATTTAATTATAATTGTCTTGGGGACAAAGGGAAGACAGTAGGATATCACATGTTCTGTCTGAAAGGATTCATACTTTCATCAGACAATCCAAGCATTTGTGCATTCCCAGTCTTTAAGCATGTGATTGCCCTGAAGAAATGAAGGAATAAAAGTAGCTAACATCTATCTACATTTCCTGACTGACATTACTTGGTTCCTTCACTCTTATCTCTCTAAAGGATAGTCCATAAATTTACTCGACTTCTAATAACTCTAGTACTTTATTCACAGGTTTTTAATCTGCATTATTTTTCTACATTAAAAAAGTCAAAATATTTACATTTTTAAAATAATAAAGTTCTAGCTTAAGCCATCAGTATAACCTTTTCAATAAAATGTGATTCATTTTTTCATTTATATAAAAGAAAAACTCGCATCATAGGTTTTGTTCTAATTTTGCCCTAATAGGTACTTCAAACATATTAATCTAGTGATATTGTTTAGGACACAAACTCCTTGAGTCTAGCTTTCCTCATCTGTTAATAGAAATACTCTATGTCTCTACTAGGTGACAGGGTTATTGTACAGATGAAACAGAATGATTGTATAACCATGTTTTAAATATTTTAATGGGCAAGGCTATACTGAGATTATTATTTTTTCATGTATCTTTGTGTCATCAGTCCAGCTAGACTCCTTTCTACAAGATTAGTGGATATGATACAGACACTAACATGATACTACTACAGGTACTTCTAATACAGATTTGGGACCCAGTAAGCATATATTAAATACATTTAGAATGAACTTTTATTTAGTTAAATACTCTGTGTAAATGAAAAATGCTAGGTACATAATACAAAGCTCAAAGAAAATAATGACTAATTGCCAAAGAATTTGGAAGAAAAATATTTAAATACTCTAAGCCAGTGGTTCTCAGAATGTCTTCTACAGACCAGCTGCATCAGAATCACTTGAGAACTTGTTTGAAAGCCTGCAAATCTTGAGTCTCCAGTTCTGACCTAGTGAAGCAGAACTCCAAAAGTGGAGTGAAACAATTTGTAGTTTAACAAGCCTTCCAGCTGATTCTAATTTATGCTAAAGTGTGAGATCTACTACACTAAACAATAATGGTGGGTTGGAAATCATCACTTTTGTAATTATGTAGAATCTCCTTTAGGAGACTGGGGGTATGAAAGCCAATGTCATTCAATAATAACATACATTTAATTACTGTACTTTAATGGAGGAGCTTCACTAAAACCCACATTAAAAATTCCGTAAGGTAGAGTATTAATCCTCTAGTGCAGCACTGTCCAATAGAACTTTCTGCAATGGTAGAAGTATTTTATATCCCTGCAGTCCAATTGAAATATGGATAGTATGACTGAGACACTGAATTTTTGGTGTTATTTAATTTTAAAGAATTTCAATTTAAGTAGCTGTATATGTCTATTGACAACCATATTGGATAGAACAACACTAGTGGCGATTAATTCATTCATTCATTTGTTAGAGACAAGGTATCACTGTCATCCAGGCTGCAGCGCAGTGGCACAATCACGGCTCAAGGTAACCTCTACCTCCGAGGCTCCCAGGCTCAAGTAATCCTCCCACCCAGGCTTTTGAGTAGCAGGAACTACAGCTTCGAGCCATCACACTTGGCTTTTTTTTTTTTTTTAAGTAGCGATGACTAGGTTGCCCAGGCTGGTCTTGAACTCCTGAGCTCAAGCCTCCCACCTCAGCCTCTTGAAGTGCTGGGATTACAGGTGTGACCCACCATGCCTGGCCAACAGAGGCTGTTAGATATTGCATGAAAATCTTCAACATTGTATAAAATGGGACAATTTCTTCAATGGTGGAGTCAATGAGTGTGTTTAAATCCTAAAAAAAGTGGTGTTTGGGTTGGGACTCGGTGCATGGGACATA
The DNA here is from genome assembly GCF_009828535.3 of Hylobates moloch. NCBI lineage: Eukaryota > Metazoa > Chordata > Mammalia > Primates > Hylobatidae > Hylobates > Hylobates moloch. Next base: position 2,355,504 of record NW_026652306.1, on the reverse strand, counting down.
ATTCCAAAAGACAGAAATGGGAGATAATGTAGAGAGAGGCTCTGACATACTAAAAAATTGGACTGACATACAAGGTGCAGAAGTTGCCTAAATTGATTTGTGCAAAAAGTACATGTTGGGAAAATACAAAGTACATGCGTAGAAAATAAGGATAAGCTTCACCGCATCCAGAAAAAGAAAGACAAAAATGTTTGTATTTTATTCTCTATTCTTTTAAGAAGTAATGAATATTTAGGCAAAGGAATGACAGAATCTGTCAGATGCTTAATTGCTCAGGATGCATTAAGCGATGAAGGAGACGATTCAGGAGACTCAAATAATGAAGCTTGAAGGCAATAAGAGTACACATTTAGGCATATTTCAGTTTAATTATATAATGATTTGAGTACCTATTATAGGACCAGTATTTGCTAATACACTAATTATTAATGTTATAAAAGTATATTCTACTTTAGCCACAAACACGAGGCACTAGTTTAACAAGCCAATTCCTAGATATCCCAGCAAACTCACTAACTCAGAATCTCCAAGTGTGAGGCCCAAGAATCTATAAAATATTCAGCAATTTCAATGATAATTCTTTACAGCAAAAACATATTAGAACTATGAGGCAAATGATAAGTAAGAAGTCAATTTAGATGGATTCTCTATATAATTAGGTAAATATATAATATATAATAATTTGGCTGGAATATTTGCTCACCTGTGGCTTGTACTAATTTTAACTTATTTATTTCTCTGTTCTACCATCCTCATAAAATTTAATGAATTCTGAGAACCAGCTATGTGGTTTTCTTTTTAATCTATGCAGTCATACAAAGTGACATTTCAGATTAAGTCAACTATCGCTATAATTTAGCTTAAAATCATTTTCAACTGAAGAGGCCATATAATTTAGGAAGTGGAATTGGGTGTTAAACTGTTTAAATGATCACATCAGCTTGAAGTATTGCTTCATGATCACACATATCCCTACTGTGTATTCTCAAAAGATTCACATTCTTCATTTTAGAAGTCATTATTTTATGTTCCTTTTGCGATGGGATTGTCCTTTTCTATTAGGAAATTATATTGTGTGGAATATTTTACACACCTTTCTATTGGAAAAAAAAAAACCCAAACAGTTATATGAGTGCATTTTCAGGTCTATCTGACTGTATATTTAAGAATATAACATAAAACAGTATTTTTCTGTGTTGGTATACCTGGCATCCTACCAAGTAGTTAAAGGTTTATAATGATAATTTTTTTTGTATTTATATACTTTGTAGCCTATTTAGACTCCAAGAAATTGGGCATGTTATTAACTCAGTGAAAAAAAAGGAGTGAGGCGAAAGACTCTAAAAAGGAGAGCAATTTTGATGCTGTGTCAGTGCTGAAAGTAAGCAAAATGAAATGAGCCACTTCTTTCTTTTCACTCACAGTGCAATAACTGACTCTGTTCACAGTCTTCATTTTCAAGGTAAGTGATTGAATTGTGAAACATGGATATTCTCCAGACTTCATTTTACCAGCAATGAATTCCATTTCCTGCATGCTGAAGTAACTTGTTAATACATTGCTTTTGATATATAAAATGAGAGTAATGGACACACTTTATAAAAAAAGATATGCGTTCCTACTTGGCTTACAAAATGCTGTTCCTCTTACCTGCTAAAAGTGATTAAGAGTAAAATGTAAGTATTCATCATGGAATTCTAAGCACTGTAAATTTCTCTGGCCTCATGGTGTGTTAAAGATTTTTCTCTATATAAGTCTGTTTACTAACTCTTTGCACATTGCTTATGCAGTGTGGATGCTGAAGAATTGTGACTCTACAGCCAGAAAATAATACATACAATAAACATTTACATTCTCTACCTTAAATATTTATAAAATCTTAAAGACTGCTAGGAGCTTCTTCCATTTTTAATTGCAATCAGGAAAGTGAAAACTGTTCAGTTATTCTCTGAAGAGATACTTTACTAACCATGAAAATAGTTTTTTTAAAAATAATATTACTTTATTATTTCATAATACAACTGTACAGCTATTCTATGCAATTTTATAGTTCAACTATAATAACCAGGGCAAAGTACTTAATTTACATTATAATAGCAATAGAGTTATGCATAAAAGTTTATATAAACCTAGTAAATAATAAAACAGCCAAATCGACTATATTCTAATGGACTTTAAAAAATGACTTAGCTTTTTTTTTCACTAATTTTTTTTCTCAAGGTTGAAATTACTGATCCCTGTGAAATGAAAAAATGCTCTATTTCTCTGTTGTTCTAGCTCACTACTAGTTACACACAGAGTCATTTTACAATGCAGGCATTTCACATACAATCCTGCTCCCATCTACCTACTTCTTCAACATCAGGGCAAATTTCATATCTTAAAATGAAACTAAATTACCCAGTAATAATGGCCCATTCATTCGCTGTGAACTCACGACCATTTTATAAGAGCAATAGGGTGAGCACAGCTTTGACTATAAATAAAATTTACTAAATAAATCTGACCTATAAAATGAGTTGTAAGTCCAATCTTGTTGTCAGATAAGAATTTTTTAAAAAAGAATTATCATACTGGAACTGTTTTACATACCGATATTTAGGGATTTTAAAATTTTTCTGAAGTATGCATAATTAACAATGAAAATATGTACAAATGGACCTTCGGTTTAGACACCCTGCTGTTTTCTTAGTCTCTTCTTCTGAGGTCCCCAACGTACCCTCCCTGCAAAATTCTTGATCCGGTGTCTGTTTTATTTACTTTCACATCACCAACTTCTGAATAAACACCCCACCCAACTTCTAAGTTCCTTCCTGACATCTCGTATATGCAAATGCTAGAGGACTAAATCCAGCAGGAATTCTTCACCCCAGGACCTGTTCAGTATGGATGAAGCAATCTTGATATCCTACCAGGAAAGAGGGTTGTGGGAGTAGATCTGGTGCAACTTCAATGAGAATTCAAGGAAAGAAGGCCACCATGCCATTTTATACTTACCAAGGAATGGTAATGGTTGGAAATCAGAAATACTTACACTTTATTAAACAAGGCAGCTGAGTTATTAATTCTGGAAACAATAAATTTGTCAACCCTGATAAAAAAATAAAAAAACAAAAACAAAACAAGGAAGTGTATTTTAAAGGGCTGCTATATGAGAAGCAGAAAATACACTGAATACTGTGTGAAGGGAAACAGTTGGGTTTGAAGGTCTTAGGAAGACTTGGTCAAATGTTCTAGTTGCAAAGCGGGATTTAAATACACTATGGGGAGGCTAGTCTCTTAATGGACATATTTCTCTGTCAGATGCTTTGTAAATGAAAATATCTCTTTGCTAAATTAATTTTTCTGGCATTTATGTGTAAATAATTAATGACTACTTAAGCATGTCTGTGAAATATCTGATGGTTCCCATGTAAGAAGCATTACTATCAGCAATTAGGCATGAAAAGAAACCTTCTTTGATCCCTTCTGAAAATTGAAATAATTCTCTTTTAAAAGAAACATACATGCTTTAAAAGACCCACATTTCCCTTAGGGATAAATTTTTTCTAGAGAGTTCCTAAACTACTTAGTGAAACAAATGGGGACTTTAGAGCAAAGAAATGCTACACATCTGCTTTGGAACTTCACGTTTCTGTCCACCAACAATTTGCTTCCCTTGGAAAATTTTGAGATGAATTACCCAGTCCTATTTATCTTGTGCTGCTTCTGTTGCTGCTTTAACCTGAATGTATTTCATAAGTACTTCAAAAGAAACCCAGAGCTGCCGAATATGTCCTTTCTTTTTCAACATGCAGTCCCTACTCTTCAGTGCTGGAATTGCATTTTATAACTGGTTTGGAACCCAGTTCTTGAGAGCTGAACATAATCATCCTTAATCCGTTTGACTGCTTACTTATTACTTTGAAGAGTGGGGAGAAAGGGACTTCTACTGAGTTTGCTCTCCAGTCCATGCCTGTTTAAAGAGTGCAGGTGAATAATCTATATTTCAAAGAAGGATGACCTTTACTTGATTTAATGGAATCTCACTTTCAATATCTGAAATGAGAAAGTGATTAAAGTTTTGGTTGATAGGCAAGATGTATTTTAGCAATAGATAAGCATAAAAGTCAGACACTGTCAGAAAGGATTTTGATTTTCTTTAATATTTAAGTGCTTCATATGAATCCTGGTTTATGCATTAACAGTATATTTTTAAGTTGGATTACAAGTCCTGCATGTTTTATATAATTGCTAATTGGTTTCTGACATAGGTAAAGATATTGGGCAAAGCAGGTATATTTTTGTCGGGGTTTTCATAGAGACTAGATCTATTCTGTTCTTAAAAGACCATTGGAGAATATAAGAGTCATTTGACACACTGCTTTAGAGAGTTTACAATTCTGTTTGATATGATTTTAAATTATAATCAATTTGAATTTCAATGCCTATGTTTTGCTGTCACCTATATTCAAGGAATTTCTCTCAACAAATTAACAGAAAAATAAATCTAACATTTATGGAGGATTCACTAGATAGCATGTGCTTTTCTAAGTGATATACATTTAATCACTTAGTATCAGTTCATTTAATCTGTATCAGTATCAATTCATTTAATCTGCCTCTAGACCAGTACTTGACCCACAATAAAGACGTGTTGAACAATGAACAACTCTATGAAGCGGGATTGTTAAATGTCCCCATTTTATAGATAGGGACTTTGTGACAGAGATAAGTTAAAGAGCTTGCCCTTGCCCAAGATCATAAAGTAAGTAAGTAGTGAAGCTCTGGGTTTCAACACAGGTCCCATGCTAGCACACAAATTTCTCACCATGATGCTCTGCCATGTGTTCTTCACACTAACAATAGCATATAAATTATATGTAAATAGGATTTTGTAGAAAACACTTTTGCTCACCTTCCATTTATTCCTAAAATCATAGTGTATCTTAAAATCATATGTACCTTATCCCATTTTTAAACGTTTTAATCTACACTAGTCACACTTATCTACACTTAATAGGTGAATGCTTCCATGATTACTTGCTATTGTATATGATAGGATACGTATGAAGTGACAGAGTAAATGTATAAACATAACTCTTAGGGGATTAAAAAAGAGGTTATAGTCTATTTATGGATTCAGACATATTTTGTTGTGGAAGAAGAATTTATGATAAACATTCAAGCAAGATTTTAACTGTTGAAAACATCTCAGGCAGTGAGAACACCACGAGTAAAATGAGAAGGCAGGTAATTACAGTGATATTATTCAATACTTCTTGGAAGTCAACTCACAGCTACAATAATAGTACATTCTAAGTTTCTTCTATGCAAGCAAAAAATGCGGCACATTCCCTGACACTCTCAGGGTTGTTAATGGTGACCCAAATCTGTGACATCATCAGCTTTCTTTATCAAAGCCTTTAGACTGCCCCTTGTAAAATCCAGGAGAGTAAGATAATTCATAATTAACTAGGAAAGAAAACGTAAGTAGAATCCTCAGTCCAATGTGTATTAGTGTTGTCATGTTGGGCAAAATAATTAGCTCCTTTGAATCTATTTTCTCGTTTGTAAAATGGAGATAAATGTTAATGTTATCTTCTTAAGAGAGTTTTCTGTGAGACTTAAATAAGAACCTTGTAATTTACAATGACAGTGCATTGTAAATTACAAAACGTTACCTATCTATTTCATGTAAAATGTCACCACCATGCAAAACAGTCACTCTATTTTACTTCTACCTTTTAAAGTGGTGTTTTTGTCACTGGAAATATAAGAGCCTTTTCTATGAATACTTTCAGCAATATATGAAGACAATATAGACAGAATTTTTAAAAAAATTGAAAATAAAAAAGCAAGAAAGTCAACAAATATTTTGGATATTTAAGAGAATACTATAAATCATAGGAAGATAATTTGACAAAATCAGAAGGAAAAAAAAAACACCTGGCAATATCTTCTGAAAACTGAACTCAAATTCAAATCAGCAGTGTCACAGTCAGCAGCTCAGAGAGAGTTCTGTCTAAGTTGGCTGCTGCTCAAGCCTCCTCCCCCCATTGCCAAGTGGAGATTTCTCCCTGCCCCCACACCCCGGCCCCCAGGTTCCCCATCAGTCCTTGCCTAGACATCATGAAGGCCAACTTCATTATGCCCTGATTCCTGTTCAAGTCAGTCACCATCTGAACCCTGGGATTGCTAGGTTATTTTCAATTCTTGTATTTTATTCTCTTACACAGTTGTGTACAAACCCCCTTTGAACTCTTTTATCTACCCCTGAACAACTCCTGAGTTTTTCCATCTGGAATATGCCGTTATCAGCAAAATCCCCTGAAGCTCTATTATTTCCCTAAAGATTATTTTTGCCTTCTTGCTGTAATACAGCTTTCTTCCACAGGACTTGGCTTCATATGAAATCTCCAAAATGCTCATGGTGATATTCTTTTCCGTGATTCACCTTAAAGAGAGGCTAGGTGTTTTTCTTGAACTTCATGCCCATTTTCGGACCATTTTTCCCTTTTCCTCCAAAGAGCAGGCAGTATTGTCTCAGAGTTTCAGGAGTATATCATACATATGGCTCCTCATTTCAGTGATTTGCCAATCTCCAGGTCACTCTCAATCTCTTCTTGAAGATATTTGCTGGTCCACTGTCTCTCTAATTTGTTCTTGCCATATTTTTGGCAAGGCCAGTATTCTCATAGGTCAGTCTTTGAGTATCTGGACTTCCAGTTTCTTCACTTCTTTTCTATTTATCTTATCTCCTATCCTACCTCAACGTCTCACTTTCCAAGCCAAAACTCTAAAACATATCATTGCCAATAACTTTAGACCCTCCATAATCCCAAATTCAAGCATTCAACTCCATTCTACCTCTTTCATCCACATAACTCTACCCAGACACTAATAATTTCTTTATCCTTCTAAGAATTTTAGATCAATAATTATTTTTCCTCTTCATGGCCTCTCATCCACTTCTTGCTCTCACTTCACTTGCTATCCAACTTAAATTCTGTGCTTCAGCAATGTAATCTCTCCTTATTTTATAATCTCAATAGTTTTGCTTGATTTCCATTCCTCAGATACTTATGGAAAATACCCAACCTTTCTAAAGATCTGCTGGGTTGGCATCTACGCATGCAACCATACCAACTGATCTCACTGGTAGATATGAGTTACTAACACTCATATCAATTAGACCCTTAATGCTTTCCAATATTCATACTACATTTTGTTTATCCATTCACTTACCCAAGCTCATGGATATTAAATTTCCAGTTTTCTTGGCTAAACCTCCACAACTTTATTCTCTATTCTCATGGATAGAAAATGACATTTTTATTTTACTAAGAAAATATAAATGACTAGGAGGAAAAAATATTCACCAACAACCACTCTTTTGATTTGTTCCCATACGCCACTTTATTAATATAGATTTATGCTTTGTACTTTTGTCTAAGACAAATTCATCTGTTTATGCATTATATCTCAAATCCTCTCACCTGAATCCAGTCCATTACTTCAGTAACACTTGCACTCTCTCTTACTGTCTGATCCACTCCACTGCACATAATCATACTAATATTTTTCTATCTTAAAAATGTAATAAATCCTTTTCCTGAGCTCATATCCTTTTTCAGTTACCACCCACATTTTATCTGCTCTCACTTATAGCAATAATTCTCTAACAACCAAACAATAACAACAAAAGAAATCAACGTGTAAACTTGAGGTATTCATATCCTCTGCTGCCTTAAACTAATTCCATTCAGGTTGGTCTCCAGCACTCCACACTGCTCTTACCAGGATTAACAATGGCCACAACCTTAATAAGTCAAGGTCAATTTATGCCTCTCATTTAACTTGACATGGCAATACAACTGATGCAGATTATCTCTTCTACCCTTTGTGATACTGTATTTGCTTACACACACACACACACACACACACACACACACACACACACACAAATCCTTTATTTTCTTTCTACTTCTTGACTGCTTGTAGTTTTTCCCAATCTCACCAGCTTTTAGCATTGGAATATCCAGAGCTCAGTTCTTGAGCTTCTTTTGAAGTGGCTAAACCCCTGCCTTGGGAAACCCAGAAACACTCTTTTATGGGCATAAATATAGATGAAGCCCAATTTTTATAGTCACATACAATTATTTTTACCTAAGACAATGATAAAATGATATATATTGAGGTCAGTAAGTGGCGAGTGACCGAAGCGATTAATTTCTGCTATTGCAATAGTTTAACATAAATCTTAGCCGGGAAATAACTAAAAATTGTCCCCAGGCCATGTCTTCTTAGATAGCCAGTATGTCGTAATAAAAAGAGAAATGAGAAAACTTTAGCATACCTAGATTTGATTCCTGTGTTAGCTAATTATTATTAGTATAACTGTTAGGTTATCTTTGAGATTCCTCATCTATAAAATATGGCTAGAGCACAATACTCTGCAATTTTACAAGATATAAAGTCAGAATTTGGCTTTGCTTCCAGATTCTAAGAATGAGTTATCTCTTCTTTCTCCTCCTCAAAGACAATCATTTCCCCTGCACTCTTGATCCTTATTCTCTGTTATCTCTAGACCTTGAAGCATCATTCATTTGCAGTCTCTTTGAATTCCCAAAAGTCTCTTTATTTTAATTTACTCTATAAACTTGCTTGAGCCTCTCAAATCCTAAAGGATTCTAGGCCTCTCCAGGAGAATTAACATACCAATGCCTCAAATTCAGTAAGCCCCAATCAATTTATATATTATCCATTAAATCTAATACCTTCTGGTAATTTCCATGCCAATGTTCAGCATTGTTATTCAGCCAGTCACCCAATATGGAAATCTAGAATTGCACCTTTGACTTTACCATCTTCCATATCCACCACATCTAATTAATTACCAAGCTTTATGTCTTGTATCTCTTAAATTTTTTCTCAAACCTATATCCCTCTTTTCATTTTTATACTCACTGCTGTAATTTAAGTCTTCATTATCTATTTCGCAGAATATGGCAAAGGTCCTATTTGATCTTACTGATTGGCATAGCTTCTTTATTATACTTGTTCAATCAAAATTTTTAAAAAAAATTCAAAACTGATTATCTCAGCTCCCTGAATAAAACAATTGTTACCCTCATTTTGTAGTGCTTCTCAAAACGTTTTGAACAATATACTCCTAATAAGCAAAGAAGAATATCTTACCACATAACTTAAAGTTTGTGTATTCTATTTTGTACTGTCTATCCTAATTTTTTTAAAAAATATATCATCTTACATTTTAGTTAAGGAAATCTCCCTATTATCCATTCTAGTTTTCTGCTTGTGGATCTGGCTCCTCCATTAGACTGAGAACTGCTTTATGAAAAGAGATCTTTCTTATTCATCTTTGTTTTGTCAGTATGTTATATATTGTTTGATTTATAGAAATAACTCACTAAATAATGGCCTAGTGAATAGACAAAAGAAAAAAGTATTTTCCAGTATAATACTAAAATATTAAGATTTATTATAAAGATAAACTTCCAGAAAATAAAAATAAAAATAAATCTGAAAAAGTTTATAGATTGCAACATTATTGAATTTCTAAACCATTGAAAACTGCCTACATGACAAACATAGGCAATTGAGTAAAATATAGCTTACTGTGATCAGAAAGATGTATTATGTAACTGCACAAAGGAAAGATCCCTATTTACTGATAAGTTAATTTCAGATACAGTAAGTTAAAAATTGAAGGGTGAAAAAGACTATATACATATGTAGGTATGCACAATATTTTCAGTAAGAAAGAAGAAGAAATAAGAAAGCACACAAGTATCTAATTATTTTGCACATACTCGTTAAACATTTTTGGCTGACACACTTCTTAAGAGCTGCTGTGTTCTCTGGGCATCAAAACAGAGGTGTATGATCTTTGTTTGCAAATTATTGATGATGCTAATTTTTATCAGTAGGTTAAAATGTTTTTTATTTTATTCACTTCACAATCACTGTTTTTTCTTTTGTAGTTAATAATGAATTCAAGGCACAATCCTTCGGCAAAACATAAATATTCTGTTCTTCATTAAATGACCTCTCCTGCTGATTAAGCCTTTACTAATGATTCTTGGTGGAAACAATTTTTATACGTTTGTTGTAAAAGGTAATTTTCTAACTTTATTGTTTCTACTGCATTTATTAATTGATAGCCTATTGAAAGAATTTTCCTTCTTCCTAACTAATTTATTCATTTATTTTGTACATGTGTATGTCTATATGCTCCTCGACTTACAATGGGGTTATGTTGTAACAAATCCCTCATAAATTGAAAATATCAAAAGTTAAAAATGCATTTATTACACATAACCACTGAACATCATAGATTAGCCTAGCCTATGTAAACAGTCTCTAAACAATCACATTATCCTACAGTTTGGTGAAATCAACTAATGCAAAGACTATTTTATAATAAAGTAAAACAACTTTTATAATAAAATAAAAAATACTACTTTATAATAAAGTGTTGAATATCTCATGTAATTTATTGAATACTCTGCTGAAAGTAAAAAACAGAATAGTTATATGGGTACTTGAAATACAGTTTCTATTGAATGCATATAACTTTTGCACAATTGTAAATTCAAAAAATCGTTAAGTCTAACCATTGTAAATTGAGGACCACCTGTGTTCATTTTCAATAGAGACTCACAGAGTCTTACTTTATGCGATGTGATAAAATTCATTAACATCTTTATATATTTTCATGCTCAAATTGTGCCTGTTTGGCTAGCGGACTTCAAGCTGGTTTCTCTATCCTATCAACACACACTCACCATCATTTTACTCACTTTCTGCAACATCAAGCAAGATATTTCTGCTGTGATTTGTAGCTTCCCTGTCCCAAACCTGGAATTAGTCAGTTTTTGAAAAATTCCTAGTTTTTTTTGTAGTGTTTAATGGTATTCTAAATCTATGTTGGTGATCAACTGCCATGTAACAAGTTACTCCAAAACTTGGTGGTTTAAAACAATAACACACGTGTTATTTCTTGTAGTTTTTGTGGGTCAGGAATTTTAGAGGGCTCGGTTGAGCAATTCTGGCTTGGGTTTCTGATGAAGTTTCTTAGGTGTTCATTGGAACTTCAGTAATCTACAGGGGTTAGGTGGAGGGGAGAAAGTGGTTGAAAGAGATAGGTGAGGAGTGACACTTCTCTGAGTGTAATTTTGACTATCCAAATCAATTTTTAATAATATATATATTCAATTACATGAACAAGATGAAAAATAAAAAGCTAATATAAATAAAAACAAATGAATCCAACTGTTTTTCAAACCACATTAGAGGTAGAGATTTCCAAATGGAAAAGAAGATATCCTATTACATTTTGGATAGATTACTTTGACTCTATACTCTCAGACTAAAGAAAAACAGAACAATGAACAAATCTTGAATTTTTCTTAGTATGAATGAGCATAGAAGGTGTGAAGCCATTTTAGGCCTATTGAAGGATTTATTGGATGAATATACTTATATTCAAACTCATTATTTTATAATTTCAAGTATTTATATACACACATGCATACACATATGCACACATACATGTGAGGAAGAAAACGTGATAAACAGAGCTGGGAAAGGCTATGAAAGAGAGATTTTGTCAACGCCAGGCCTGCCTTACAAGAGCTCCTGAAGGAAGCACTAAACTTGGAAAGAAACAACCAGTACCAGCCACTGCAAAAACATGCCAAATCGTAAAGACCATTGATGCTATGAAGAAACTGCATCAATTAATGAGCAAAATAACCAGCTAACATCATAATGACAGGATCAAATTCAAACATAAAAATATTAACCTTAAATGTAAATCGGCTAAATGCCCCAATTAAAAGATACAGACTGGCAAATTGGATAAAGAGTCAAGGCAAATCAGTGTGCTGTATTCAGGAGACCCATCTCATGTGCAGAGACACATATAGGCTCAAAATAAAGGGATGGAGGACGATCTACCAAGCAAATGGAAACCAAAAAAAAAAGGATAGGTTGCAATCCTACCCTCTGATAAAATAGACTTCAAACCAACAAACATCAAAAGAGACAAAGAAGGCCATTACATAATGGTAAAGGGATCAATTCAACAAGAAGAGCTAACTATCCTAAATATATATGCACCTAAATATATATACATGAGCACCCAGATTCATAAAGCAAGTTCTTAGAAACCTAAAAAGAGACTTAGACTCCCACACAATAATAATGGGGGATTTTAACACTCCACTGTCAATATTAGACAGATCAACGAGACAGAAGGTTAACAAGGATATCCAGGACTTGAACTCAGCTCAGCACCAAACAGACCTAATAGACATCTATAGAACTCTCCACCCCAAATCAATAGAATACACATTCTTCTCAGCACCACATTTCATTTATTCTAAAATTGACCACATAATTGGAAGTAAAGCACTCCTCAGCAAATGTAAAAGAACAGAAATCACAACAAACTCTCAGACCACAGTCCAATCAAATTAGAACTCAGGATTAGGAAACTCACTCAAAACCACAGAACTACGTGGAAACTGAACAACCTGCTCCTGAATGACTACTGAGTAAATAATGAAATGAAGGCAGAAATAAAGATGTTATTTGAAATCAATAAGAACAAATACACAATGTACCAGAATTTCTGGGACACATTTAAAGCGGGGTGTGGAGGAAAATTTATAGCATTAAATGTCCACAAGAGAAAGCAGGAAAGATCTCAAACTGACACCCTAACATCACAATTAAAAGAACTAGAGAATCAAGGGCAAACAAATTCAAAAGCTAGCAGAAGGCAAGAAATAACTAAGATCAGAGCAGAACTGAAGGAGATAGAGACACAAAAACCCTTCAAAAATCAATGAATCCAGGAGCTGGTTTTTCGAAAAGATCAACAAAATTGATAGACCACTAGCAAGACTAATAAAGAAGAAAAGAGAGAAGAATCAAATAGACACAATAAAAAATGATAAAGGGGTATCACCACCGATATCACAGGAATACAAACTACCATCAGAGAATACTATAAACAACTCTAGGCAAATAAACTGGAAAATCTAGAAGAAATGGATAAATTCCTGGACACATACACCATGCCAAAACTAAACTAGGAAGAAGTTGAATCTCTGAATAGACCA
>NW_026652306.1:2301660-2342099 GCF_009828535.3 Hylobates moloch | reverse complement strand
CCCTGTAAAAATCACAACTTTGCACAAAGATAATTGCAGACTTACACAAAAAATACTTCTCCAAGGACGTATGCCAAGCAATTGCTTGTATAACCTCAGAGTGGCACCACTTTTGTAATTGATATATTTAGCCAAATATAATTATCTCAAAGCAATTATTTAATCCTCTTTATTTTTTTTCTTTAAAAGTCTTTGTATTCTGTTACCTCCCTGAATACATACACAGTTTACTATGGCACTTGTACTTCTATTGCAGTGCCTTCTTCCAGAATAAACATATTTTTCTTTTGGAGAGCCTCCCTGTTTGTTATTTAGGTTAACAATTCCTATCTAGCTAGCTAGCTATCTAACTAACTTTCTATCTACGATTTATGTATCTATCTGCATGTGTGTATATAGCTCTGTTCACTTAAAAGGCCCAGGAGCAGTAGTGTACCAGAAGAAATGAGTATGCATAATGCCAGTGAATCTTGAGATTTCTGTTGAACTCACCATCCAAGATTGACCCCAGGGATTCTTACCTTCTGGTATCGTTACCTTTATGCAGTTCATGTTCACACTGAACGAGAGATCACCTAGAGATACCAGAAGTGACTAGTAACTCCCAAAGCTATGCCATACAAAACACTGACACTTCTGAGACAGGCAGGCTGACTGTTTTTCTGTTTTGATGTGGTCTAGAATAAAAGAACAAAAGCATCTTAATCAAGCTGTAGACTTACCTAACTTCCAGCCATTCAGCAACAAAATACCCAAGAAGTTATTAACCACAAGTGCTGCTTTAGGGGGCTATGGACTCCCCTGGGGTCCCACATGTGCAGTTAGACTTAAACTTCAACTTAGAGTTACCCCTTCCTCATTTTAAGGCTAAAAATCACACCCAGGGGAGGAGATTACAATGCTAATATTACATGCTGTCTATGAAGAAGCATGTTGAATTACTGCACAAGCACTAGAGAAACCTATTCTATACATGCCCTAATGAAACCCTTCCCTATAGAAAGACTCTATAAAACCAACCCAACACAGAGTGTTGGTTCCCTTGTGCACAAGCTAAATAAATTTTCTTTTTGTTGCTATATCTGGTAACCTTTCTTGATTTCTGCTCTGGGAGATTACAAGAAACCAGGGAGCTGATAACATTTCTATCTTGTTTCCTTGAAACATTCACTCTGGGGAAAGCCAGCCACACTATCATGATAACACTCAGCCATTCTTGGGAGATGCTCATATTGGAAAGAATTAAAGGCCTCCCTCCAACATGCCAGCCATGTGAGTGATCCATGTAGACTTCAGATCACTGTGGATCCAGTGGACACCTGACTGAGAAAATTCATGGGAAACCCTAGCCAGAGCCACTCAGCCAAGCCACTCTTGAATTTCTGACCCATAGCAACTGTAAGAGATAATAAATACTTAGTATTGTTTTAAGTCATTAAGCTTTGGGGAAACTTGTTAGCATTTAATCACTAATGCAGTTTCTAAATACCATTAACCACTAAAAGCAACCAAGAATACTTGGAAAAATGGCTGCTTCCGGGTCTGGGACAGAGAAATTAGAAGATGAAATTGAAACAACTTGCTATACCAGAAAAGTAAAGTGCTGTTTAAAAATAATTATGGTTATATGTCAAAATATAAGATAATTCAGGTTGGCAGAGTTTCAACTAGCAAAATTGGTGTAATTTGGCATCACAATATAGAAAGATATGAAGTCTCGTTGAATAAAATAGGACTCCATGAATGTATGTGGAAAATAAATACAAGCATACATGTATACAGATGTGCTTAAGTATATAAATAAATAAGAGAATAAATAGTGGAGAAGAAAAATTCTCCATTTCAGTAAAATATCAGCCGATAAATACAGATGAAATAATATTGTTAGATACAGTAATTTTTATAGCCAACATATTAAAAATTGATTCTGGTAAGAATCATCAATACTTTTTTTTTTTTTGAGACTGAGTTTCACTCTTGTCACCCAGGCTAGAGTGCAATGGCATGATCTCAGCTCACTGCAACCTCTGCCTCCTGGGTTCAAGTGATTCTCCTGCCTCAGCCTCCCAATTAGCTGGGACTACAAGTGTGCACCACTATGATCAGCTAATTTTTTTTTTTTTTTGTATTTTTAGTAGGGATGAGGTGTCACCATTTTGGCCAGGCTGGAATTGAACTTCTGACCTTAGGTATTCTGCCCACCTCAATACATGTTTAATTAACTGGACGGCATTTGATGAGAAACAGAATACTTACATAGTCTCAAAGGATATATTTTCAAACTTGTTAATAATTATAAAAGAAAAATAGTAATCATGAAGTAGATATAATGATATTTTAACCAACTGATCAAAGTTTACATCATCAATAAAGTGCAATTGGACATTTTAGGCCTCCATTTTGATGCCTTGAGAAGGACATAGTGTCACTTAAGTAGTGTGCCAACCAAAACTGTATAACCTGAATCTAATCATAAGGAAATATCAGACAAATCTAAACTGAGAGAGGGTCTATAAAAGGTTTGTATTCTTCAAGAAATGTCACTGTCAGGAAAGAAACGCTGAGAAGCTGTACGAGATTAAAGAAGAGTAGAAAGATATGTAAACTTTATTCATTATGGGATTTGAGCCTGGATCCAATACTGAAAAATGATCCCTATACAGAAAATTATTGGCATCATTGAGTAAATTGGAATAAGGACTGGAGATTAGAATAAAGTATTATATTACTGTTAAATTTTTTGTATGTATAATTTTTTTTTTTTTCGAAACGGAGTCTGGCTCTGTCACCCAGCCTAGGGTGCAATGGCACGATCTCTGCTCACTGCAACCTCTGCCTCCTGGGTTCAAGCGATTCTTCTGCGTCAGCCTCCCTAGTAGCTAGGATTACAGGCATGCGCACTACACCCAGCTAATTTTTATATATGTGTATATATATATATATATATATTTAACTCTTGAAATACAGAATTTTATTTAGAAACTGTTTAAAGTCGAAAAAAACCCCATCAAGAAAGACCAGGTGGAAAATGGGTTCCCAAAAAGTGTAATATTATGGCAACAAAAGTCTAAAAGGCCACAAAAGAGAAATAGCACCACTGTCATTGGAAAAATGGCTAGTTACTTGCATTTTTTGGCATTGTTAATCACTGATTCTGGATTTTCCTATGAATTCCACCCAGAGAACGCACTACACAACTATTTTATCAGAAAATGCTTGCTTTCTACACACATTTTAGGACAAGCTACCAATTGCATTGATTTGCAAGAAGCAAATCAATACAAATACATCAGGGGCTGAACAATCTCAGTAGTGGGTGAGACACATTTTGCAGAATACTGCCAAACAAAGGAACTGAAAAGACTGTGGGAAAAGCAAATGAGGTAAAGTTAAAGAATGAAATATTTTAAATATTAATAATTAATTCAGACACAGTACTGTATTTTCTGCAAAAGAAAATTAACATTTTGTAACACACTAATGAATTTTATCTCCAAAGAGATTAGTGCACTGGCAAAGTATGCAGATTACAGTGGAGAGCTGTGGACAGCAGATACCGAAAACACCCCAGTCTTGCAGATCCCAAGGTAACAATGGCCTTCATTGACCACTCCCTTTGCCAGAGATCCAGAAAGAAATTGCAGCATGGTCACCTGCCTACTACACTTCCGACTCTAAACAGCAAACTTCAAGGAGCCAAAGAGCCATCCCCAGTGGGCAAGGGGAGCAGAGAAGAGAAACATGGTAAATGTAAACCTAAAAGACGGTAAAATGGGATACAATCCCCATTAAAATCCCAGAGATGTGGGCAAGTCCCCAAAAGCAGTTGTTAGGTTAAAGAAACTGGGCACACCTCACTTCCCCAAAAACATAATACATGGAAATTTCGGGGATAACTGCAAAAACACAGAAATGCTCAATGAAAACCAAGCTCTTCACTTCGAACATCTCAGGGCTGAAACACATCCTCTATTATCCAGTCAACAATGCGTCTTGCTTTTTAGCAGGGATGCAATTGGTCAATGGCACCAAATGGCTTTACAGGGCAACTTTTTAAATGTTCCTTTTAGACCAAAGCCTAGGCCTACGAGGATTCAAGCAGCCCTCTAAGACTTGTAATAGCAAGTTCCAAAGGTTCCAAGGTCTGGTGCTTCCTTCCCAGATACAACGTCAAACACAAAATCCCCTGTCATGTTACATTTTATATTTTGAAATATGGGAGCATATTTTAAATACTCTTAAGGCATTTATTTATTACAACATTCTCTGATTTCACATTAGCTTAAAATTCAATTCAGTCTTTCCATTTCTCCACTGAGGTCGCCGCCTCAGCATATTACACAACACCTTCTCCAGCACTCAGTGTGACCCTCATCCGCACGGTGAGCCCCAAGGTCAGCCTCTTTGTTTCCCAGGTGAACCAACTAGATGTTAATACTGCTCTGCTATAACGTAAACGCTCCTAATTCAAATTTATTTGAAAAGGAGTGAAACGTCTGCAAAGTGCACTTTAAGAAGAGGTACTTTTTGCTTATGAAAAGAAACCAGTGTGTCCTCTAAGGATAATAAAAGGAAGTATTTTACAGTTAAGCATATGATTTGGAGTAAAGAATTCGGATGTTGCTCTGCTGGTCCAGGCTGTTAATACTCTTCTTGCTCCTCCTGTGTGCCCCCTTCATGGGGTATCACAAAGCCTTCATCTGTGGCATACAGAATGTCTACAGTCCTCTGCAATACAGGGTTGTTTTCCCCCTCATTCTCCTGGCAAATCAATTCAATGTTCCGTAGCTTTCCGATGTAGAAATCCTTCTTTCTCCAAGTCTTCAACAGTAAATTTCAATACATTGACATGCTGCATCAACTCAGCTGCCTCATCGTCCCCATTGCCCACACCGGGATTCTTTCACAACACACCAGGGCCAGCCTTAGGAGCCACAGCAGTTCTCTGTGTTGAGATAGGCTTCTGGGAAGTTGCATTGCTAGAATTTAGGTTTATTCAGAGCTGGAGCAACGAGGGAGTGAGCCTCTGCAGTTTCTTGACCTTGTCTGGCAGCCACGGGGTCATAGATTTTTCCATCATAGTTTACATCAAAAAACTTCTTGAACCACTGAACAAATTCAAAATTGTTCTGAAACTTTCCTTTTACTGATTTGTCAACAGGAATTATTTTGTCAACACCCAGCTTCTTAAAACCTGCTTGTAGTATTTTGAAGTTCTGGATGTACTCATGTTCTAGCTTAGCTTGGAATTTCACTTCCTTCAAGTCAATGAAGCCAGGGAACAGCATGTCCGTACACTGACAATATCCAGTTTATGGATATTGAGAACAACTGTTTGATCTTTGTCAGATTCAACCGCAGAGACTCATTGATTCAGGCCAGCACGTCATGACAACTTAGGTTATCACCGGTCACTGACGTTAAGTATACGTTCACTGCCATCTTCGGCTCTCGCGTCCACTGCCCTCACCTGGCTCTAGTTTCTTCATCTCGTTCAAAGTGCCAGACCCCGCCCTTTTGTATTTTTAATAGAGATGGGTTTTCACCATGTTGGTCAGGCTGATCTTGAACTCCTGACCTCATGACCCACCCACTTAGGCTTTCCAAAGTGCTGGGATTACAGGCGTGAGCCACCGTGCCTGCCCTTTATAATTTTATTGTAGCTATTTTTTAAAATCTTCTTACTCTTAGCTAATGATAATTAAATATTTAAAGGTTAAAATGTAATAATTCCCGAAAACTAGCCTCATACATTAAAGAAAGAAATGCATATTATACACATGCTGAACATACATACACACATATGCATACAATATATACATATGAGAGAGAGAGAAATATCATAAAGGAAATAAGCTAGTAATTTTTAAAACTGTACAAGGGAGACTTTATTTTTGCAACTTGCACAAAGTTTGAAATTGTTCCAAAATAAAAATGTAAACTAATTACTAACTGGATTCAGTTGTGTTAAAACTAAATTTTCATTCCTTTAATATTTTATTTAATATGAGAGCCTTTATTTTGAGAGTAGAGAAATGGTGAAAATGTTAGAGATAAAGGTTAATTATCGGTGTCAGAAAGAAGAGAGAGGAGCCAGGTTCTGGATATAAAAATGAGTGAAAATTGTCAGTAAACAACAACAAAAAGTTATGAGCATGAGAGGAGGAGGGAGATGGAGAGGAAAGGCCACAATAAAGGACTTTGTCCTGGAGCACAAAGGATTAGAAAAGGGATTCAGGATTTATTGAGGCAGTTTAAAAAGTGAGTTTGGCAGGGCACGGTGGCTCACGCATGTAATCCCAGAACTTTGGGAGGCCGAGGCGGGTGGATCAGGAGGTCAGGAGATCGAGACCATCCTGGCTAACACGGTGAAACTCTGTCTCTACTAAAAGTACAAAAACAAAATTAGACGGGCATGGTGGGGGGGGCGCCTGTAGTCCCAGTTACTCCGGAAGGTGAGGTGGGAGAATGGCTTGAAGCCAGGAGGTGGAGCTTGCAGTGAGCCAAGATCACACCACTGCACTCCAGCCTGGCTGACAGAGTGAGACTCTGTCTCAAAAAAAAAAAAAAAAAGTTAATTTTAACGATTTTCCTCCATGTTTTTTGATTCTCTACTACAGTTGGAAATTATTCTAGCGCTATGAATTTCACCTAATCACATGGAAAACAAAAATAGTATTTTTCTAACTGAATCTCATTATGTACACTCAATTGTCAGTTTCACTTATTTAAAAATTTCAATTCAGGGTTTCTCAGTCCATTCAAGTTTCTCCCTTTTCACCTGCTCTTTTTCCCTCATTGTGATCCAAACACATGGCGGTGAAATAGGAGGAACTGAGAAGAATCAATAGACAAAATTGGAGGAGGGAACTCTGATATTCTTTTTATTTAAAATGAATTTTCATTTGAGAAACCGTCTGTTCTCAACTCTTCAGGCTTTATTCCCACAGCACACACTGCTGTGTCACTGTCTCTCTCACAGTCTCCCAAACATTCATGACATTGACTTTGTTTTCAGAATGCAAACCAGTTGTTTTAGAGACAATCCATCAGGCCATTGAGGTTTTTATTTCTCTTCATCTGACACAAGAACACTCTAGTGCCACTGGCTTACCCTCAGACTTCCTTGATTATTTTAGAGACATGCCAAATTATGGAATAATCCATTATACCCACAGCATCATTAGTTGTTGTGCAGGGGTTAGGGGGAGGTATCTCAGATACTTTTGGAACAAACACATTTTTTTTCTCTACTGTAACTTACTTATGTCCTAGGGGAAAGTAGAAACCTTCATTTATGATGTTGTGATCATTTTTGTTCTTCCCTTTTCTATGTATTCTTTCTAGGGATATGCCTAGATTATTCTAGATTATTTCCTTTTGGTTGAAAATCTGCTCTTCTGTAATCAACATATCCCCCACCCCCAACACAAAATGCACACACACACAAGCACACACACACATGCACACACACACACATCAGTTTCTTTAAAGTGTAAACTATGCTCTGATCCACCGTATTCTTATTCTTTTGGATTAAAAAAAATAAAAGCTTTTTCATTCTGAAACCCTTAGTGTTTGAAAATCTAAAGTCACCTGACTTATCAGATATAAGTTCCCACTCCTTGAACTTTACAAAATCTGTTAATATATTCAATAACTTTTTTTCTTTCTTTTCTTTTTTGTGTGTGTTTTTCCTTTCTTGGAAAAAATAAAATCTCTTCACCTATGGCAAGCATTGATCCAGTGAGAACTAGGAAGAAAAGTATCAGAAATGGCAGCTGTAAAACTCTTTTATATTGCCAAAGTTTTATCTCACTTTACAATTTAGCATCTAGTTCCTCTTTATGCTATCAATGCATTTGTGCACTCCTACTTTGTACCAGAAAATATTCAGGGCAAATCTGGGTGGATAAGCCATAGTTTCTCTCCTCTTCGTATCCATGGCAAACACAGAGGAAAAATATGTTCATAGTACCTTAAAAGATGAATCTTAAACTAATCAGATTTGTGGAGCACTGTTGGGGTCAGCTTAGATGTGACTTCCAGAGAAATTCTGATACTCTATACTTCAACCAAGACTGTGCTGGAGCAGCCCATGCACCCTAAGCAGGGCTTGCTTATTCTGGAAGTTTCTTATAATCCATAAGATATAAGTCTTCAGAGTTTGTTTCATCAACCTACCTCTCAGCACTACTGTACAGCAGTGATAGAAGCACAGCCACCAGAAAGACAGTCCTGTGGTATAACTGATCTGGCAACATTGAAACAATATTCATCATAGCACAGCTCAACTGAGCTGCACCTGTGCAGAGAATAGTAGACGGCAGGATATCCAACTGCTGCTGTAAAGTGAGCTGAAATGGGGGTAATTGCAAGCAGAGAGGGCAGCAGAAACATGTTAAGGATTCACAGAAGCATGGCCTCAAGCAATGTAGCATAACTGAATATATGAGAAGGGGCATGCTGCTGAAGAAATGAAAGAAGAAACTTGCTCTTAAAAAAATATATTTCTGATGACACTGGACACTGTGTTATATAGTTATATAGCTATATGCAGCTCTATTGATTTCTAATTTTAAACAACAAAAATTAGTATGGATTACAAACCCTGTCAGAAAATATGTGTGCATTTATCTAGCATATTTTAGTTGCATGATAGTAATTTTAACTTATTGCTTCCCTAGCTATATTAACAATTCGTTTACATGGCAAATCAAAAACATTCTGTTAACTTTTTTTTTTTTTTTTTTTTGAGACGGACTTTCCCTCTGTTGCCCAGGCTAGAGTGCAGTGGCACGATCTCGGATAACTGCAAGCTCCGCCTCCCAGGTTCACACCATTCTCCTCCTGCCTCAGCCTCCCAAGTAGCTGGGACTACAGGTGCCCACCACCACGACCAGCTAAATTTTTTTGTATTTTTAGTAGAAACAGGGTTTCACCGTGTTAGCCAGGATGGTCTCGATCTCCTGACCTCATGATCCACCCGCCTCAGCCTCCCAAAGCTCTGGGATTTCAGGCATGAGCCACCGCGCCTGGCCTAACATTCTGTTAATTTCTTAAGGGCTCTTGCAAGTTAATTTGGCAGGGCAAGTTGCATATTTACACACAGAGAGACACACACATTATGCACACTCGAGATTGTGAAATATTATTATGGCAAAAATCAGGAAAGAACCCAAGAAATAAAAGAATGAAGTTAAGAGTTATTTTGCTTATGTTGTCATGGCATTCCCACAAAGTAATGAACCTACTATTTGAGGGTGGCTCATGAAAATCATTCTCATTATTTCAGTCATGTATATGTATTTATTCAATTTATTCAACAAGTATTTACCCTGTGTGGTATGCGTATATCATGCAACTCACACCTGGATACAAGAGATAAAGACAGAGGATATTGACATGCATGATAACAGCTTTTGCTTTTCCTTCCAGATTTTTAACTCTGGGTGGGTAAAGGGAGTACACTTATTTCCATGCAGGCAGTATTGCTCACTCCATATAACAAGAAGTACTTAGCTCTCACAGACTAAAATTCTGGCAAACATCCATTGAACCTCAGAGCAACTTCCTGAATCAAAATGACTCTAGATATAGAATCAACAGGACATCATTATAATGAAAGTATCCTTTTCATTTTTTTCCCTGCCTGTAGAAAATTTTGTGACAAAGGTGAGCTAAAAGGTTGGAAATGTAAGAAAATGTAAGGGAATTAAACAACAAGTAAATAATTCGAAGTGATAATTTAATTTAAAAGGATTATAATGGCACATGGAGGCTTTTCAAGGTCAGTTCTTTAGATAGTTCAATTTCAGTGCATTTTTTTTAGCTGATTCAATTGAGGTCATTTACAATTTTGCAAGTTGTCTTTTTTTATTCTCAAAAGAATTAATTTGGTACAGTTTAATTGAACTACCTGGAAAGTTAGTGAATTTGATTATAAACACACATAGACAACTACTCAGTTTATGTTAGCCAAACGCTATTTACTTCAGTGATGCTTTTATGCATATACCAGGTTCTGTAGTAGCTGTGCAGTCATGGTCTTAGTGGAAACATTTATCAATTCCTCCTGAAGAGAAGTATTATTGAAGAAGAGAAGGAAACAAGGGAAGGTATGGTTTCCTCCTATCTGACTGTAACTCAAGGGACTTTGTTTTCAGGAGCTTTGAATTATCTGCAAAGCATAAAACTTTCATATTCTTTTTAATAAGTTGGATTATTTTCATTTCCTAATAAAACTTCTTTCCATCTCAGTACAGGGTGAACTTTTCAGATTCTGCAAAGATCAAAGGTCGAGGCTATAAATCATTCTTTTTTTGCAAGTCAGTTTCCATGGCCTGTGGGTTTTATTATTCAGTCTACAGCGGACAGGTTTCATTGCTTCATGGAGCTAAAGAAATAGAATTTTTAAGAACCTAAAATGCTAATGGGACAAAAATCACTGTTTAGAGAACTGAATTGTAATTTCCTTGCTTGCTATTCTTATTAATTACTCATTTACTTATGCACAGAGGAATAATTTTTTTATTTCATCCCACAAATTCATACAGAAAAACTCTGCTTTGGAATGGAATACTTAGAGTAAAAATCATTATTCATATAAACACTTATTCTTGGGTTTCATGTTTATGTCACTTCAAAGAGATTGCCGTCCCCGAGTAAACCAGACAATAAGTCAGAAACTGTCAGCCTTATTAAATTTGGCTGGTATTTTTGCTCCACTGCTGAATTCTTTCTGGTTGAAATCAATCCCATGGGAATGGGGGTTATTCTTAAGGTGATTGAAATGATGAACTTTTGTGCTGGCAAGCTGTTACACTGTGGTAGTCCATGTCTTAAATGAAAACCAAATTCAGCATTACAATTCTGAAGAAAATATGTCAGTATAAGAAAATTATTTGTATAGCTTTTATTGCTGTTTCTATCAGTAAGATTTATTCCTTAACACATAATTTAGTATTTTGAAAGTACAGAAAATTTCCTTAGACTGTTAAAAATTTTCATTTAATATTCTTCTTAGACAATATATACTAGCAAGAGAGTGAATTCTTATTTTTTTCTTACAAACACATTTTGCAAGTATAAATTTCAACATTCCAATTTCCCCAAATGTTAACAACTTAAGATACTTAATCAATAAAGTCATGGCAAATGTTGGGTCCCATCAGATCCATCAAACATCATCCTCGTTATTTTTGACATCTTCATGATCTGCTAATATTTATTTCATCTGTTAATATTTTCCTCAAAAAAATTCTGCTAAATAGCTTTTCACTTCTATCAGAATTTAATAAAAGATATCACTTACTATGTGTCATGTTTAGTTTTCAACCAAATAATCAAATTCATTTTGACTTCTTCTTAAAGTTTTTCACAATCTTTCTAACTTAGTCTTTCTAAATGTAACTAATAAAGGAAGATAATACTGATAAAACTGCACGGTTTGGACA
The DNA here is from genome assembly GCF_009828535.3 of Hylobates moloch. Taxonomy (NCBI): domain Eukaryota; kingdom Metazoa; phylum Chordata; class Mammalia; order Primates; family Hylobatidae; genus Hylobates; species Hylobates moloch. The sequence continues at coordinate 2,330,643 of NW_026652306.1, read as the reverse complement.
AAATGGGAGAGTTTCTCAGAAAGTTTGTTCTATCTTCATTTTTACGTGCATTCTTGGAAAAATGTTCATCTTTAATCTAAATGTGTTTAATTTACTTACTCTCATTTTCCCAGTCCGGGTCTTAATTACCCATCACCTTGGACTATGGGAACAATTCCTTAAAGTGCTACTTGCCCCTCACCTCCATCACTCACAAGCCATTCTTATGTACTCATATGTTGCTACTGCCAGTGATCAATTTTCTCCATGACTCTCTGCCAAAATCAGAGTAGAACTTGAGCCTGGCATTCAAAGTTGACCACAAACTCTGCAAAACCTCTTTTTGACCTTATTGGTCTTTTCTAATCTGCACAGCCTACATGCTCAAAGATAAATCATACAATATACCGCTTTGCAAGAACCCCATGCCTTTACCAGTAGTATTTTTCTCTACCTGAAAATCACTATTACTCATTTCAACATGCTAAAAATATAATAATTCCACCAGGCTTTATGCAAATACAATCTATATGCTGATATTTTCCTCAAGCAGAAATTATCTTTCTCACTTTTGAACTCCAATATTTTGTGTGTGACATGTAAAATTCAGCACCTTCTGTTTTTCATAATGTAAATATGCATTGCAGTTCTCTTTTAAAACTGAAAGTTTTCTAGAGGTAATTATTTTCACTTTATTTTTAGTAGCATTTCATTTGTATTTTGTGAATAGTACTTTTGAAATTGTATTTTTTATAATTATTTTGCCTTAATAAATAATTTAATCATATTATCTAGCAAGTATATTATTCAGCAAGAGAAGTAGCTAGTAAATTAATATGAAAAATAATCATAAATTAATAACTATAATATAAAACTATGTATATTAATAGCTAATACATTTTGGACTGTTATTTTGTGTCAGGAAGTGGTTTGTTAGTGATTTATATATAGATAGATAGATATAAATGCCTATATTAAAAGAATGGAGTGGGCAGTATCACCCCTATTTTAAAGACAAGGACATAAAGTGACTCTTTTAAGGGGCACAGACATAATATTGAGGACGGTGGCAGTTTGAACTCAAATCTATTTGATGTCAAAATGGTGCCTTATTTATTATCCAGAAAACAAAATAGTATTATACAGACTCTTTAAAAACGTATTTAATTGGGAGGATATATTAAATCACAGTTAAATAATATTGATAAATAATTGCTTAAGTAAGTGTGTGAAACTACAGTGAATAAAAAGTCAATCAAAATTGATACAAGCAAAAGTCTTCATAGAATATATGAGCATTTGGTTGGCCTTGGAAAATAAGATTTAAATATGGACAGGAATGTGGTAAGTGAACACATTAAGGAAGACACTTTTAGTGTAATCTATTGCACAAGTGGAGGTGCAGAGTACTAATAAGCATGTCTACATTACAATGAGAGGTCTCATTGTAGATAATTTATGATTAGTTAAGCATAAAAATGGAAAAGTTCTTTCATATTGAACTAAATAATAAAGATATTGCACCCACATCCATTGTAATTATGATGTAAACATATATACTTCAAATATCTCTATTTAAAAGTTTTGGTTTTAACCATAGGAAACTTTGATGATAATTACTGCTGAAGTCAACTGGATAAATCCTGTGATAGTCAGCTTAGGCTGCAATTACAAAAGACGGCATGGCTTAAACAGTGGAATTTTTTTTTTTTTTTTTTTGGCCCAATCTCGCTCTGTCGCCCAGGCTGGAGTGCAGTGGCGCAATCTCGGCTCACTGCAAGCTCCGCCTCCCGGGTTCACGCCATTCTCCTGCCTCAGCCTCTCCGAGTAGCTGGGACTACAGGCACCCGCCACCACGCCCGGCTAATTATTTTGTATTTTTAGTAGAGACAGGGTTTCACTGTGGTCTCGATCTCCTGACCTCGTGATCCGCCCGCCTCGGCCTCCCAAAGTGCTAGGATTACAAGCGTGAGCCACCGCGCCCGGCCAACAGTAGAATTTTTATTTTTGCATAATTCTGGTGTTAGCGTGGTTGGTTTCTGGATAAGCCTCTCTCCTTAGCTTATAGATGGCTACCTTCTCATTATGTCCTCATATGGTTTTTTATGTGTGCCCGAAAAGAGTGCATTCTGGTCTCTTTCTCTTCTTATAAGAGCACCATTTCTATAGGATTAGGGCCTTACCCTCATGAATTTTATTTAACCTTAATTACCTCCTTAGTGACCCTATCTTCAGATTGGAGTTTTAGACTTCAACATGAATTTTGGGGGGACACAATTTTGTCTATGCAAGTCTAATCTTCAAATACTTTGCAGAGAGACTACAACTTTGAAGAATCAACATCTCCGATGATGTCTGTATATACATGTTCTCCATGCCTAAGAAGCATGGGAAAAAAATTACATGCGATAAGACTAATAGTTACCTTTCAATGAGTCTACACTTGTTCAACAATGATGTATTACTGTAAGTCTCAAGGAAAATAGTAAGAATATGAAAGTCCTAAATTAAGCAGTGATTTACTGTTTAGTGTCAATATTTTTCTTAAAACCGCCATGGCACGTGTATACCTATGTAACAAACCTGCACGTTCTGCACATGTACCCCAGAACTTAAAGTATAATAAAAAAAACTTTCTCTACCTTTTATATTCAGAAATCAAGAGTTAAAAGCTAGAATATATCAACAAATGTCAATACATTGGAAGAATATTAGAAAAGTCCATTATTTGCATAAGAATACACAGATTTTTTTTCCATTTGCACTTTTAAAAGTTTTAGAATTACACTAGAAATTCTAATTGCTCTTGGTACTTGTGTAATTAACACCTACAGACACCCTAAAACCTAAAAGAAAAATAAATAATTTTCAAAAAATTACAAAGTGTGGAAATATCTGTCACCTCATAACTTTAGGCAAAACTGTCATTTTTTTTTCTCTTTTTCTCCACATAGCAAGTTATTTACTAAATTTAAAATAAAATTCAGTTTGAAATATATATTTCGGTATTAATGTTTTTATAATTCCATTCATTTAACAATGATAAAACTAAATTGTACTTTAACCAAAAATAAAATTTATTTTGTTTATCTATGCTTTGCAAAATTATTTTATAACTAAAATGTTCCTTTCTGTTTTAAGAAACATAACTTAATGATATTTCCAATGTGAATGAAATTTACAAGAAATCAAGTGTTCAAATTAAGCTGATTAGTTTTCCTTCTGAGTCTAAAATGTGATTTAATCTTATTTCACTCAATTGAAACAAAAGGTAAAAAGAGTATAACATTGTGAAGACCTTAATTTGATGCTGATTTGTAGTGACATCTTATCAATACATTTTTCTTTCCCTTTCTTGCCTTACTGAGCCATTATTTCTAGTTGTGTTCTTTGTTTCAAGATTGATTATAGTCACCGTTTTAGGGATGCTTCTGTGCTGACAAAAACAAAATAAGAGTAGAATTATAAAAATGTAAATCCTATCGATCTTGTATTTGACATAAATTAGGCTGAACCTAAAGGGAATTTCACTTTAGCTTAGCAAATTCTCTGTATATAAAAAGTATATAATATTAATATAAACACAATGTAAAAGACAATGTTTTAGTTTCATGAGAAAACAAACTACTTGAAATCATGTTGAAGCTCTGGCTTGCACTTTCCACAACACAATTTGTACTATATAGAGTGTAATCTCAAAGAGTGTGTGTGTGTGTGTGTGCGCCATCTTAAAATTATATATATGTATCTTCACAGAAATGTCATACTTAAGTGTTTATATACGTATGTATTATAAATATATGTATTAAATTTACATATACATATGAGAAAACACAATTATTCTTTTTATTCTTTTTTCTACATTTTGTTCATTACATTTAAAACGCTAAACCTAAAAAAGAGATTAGCCATATGAGAAAAAATGAATAAATTGAGCTTTACTAAAATTAATATCTCTTGTTCATCAAAACATGTCATTAAAATGTCCAATTCACAACTTGGGAAAGAATAAAAAAAACTATGGATAAAGCCTACAAAGCATTTGTATCTATTTTATGACAAGAACTTCTACAAAATAAGAAAAAGACAGACAATCAAGTTTTAATAAAATGAATTTCTGGATAGGTGCCACACACGAGATGACTAAATATATTGAATGTATGAAGTACGATCAGCATCATTAGTCACCAGAGAAATATAAATTAAAAATCTTCATTTAATAAATAATAAAATGATACCCTACAATTAACAAGAATGAGTAAATTAAACTACTGAAAATACTGATTCTTGGCAAAGACATTGAGCAATTTCAAATCGTATAGTATTTGTGGCAGTACAAATTCATGCAGTCATGCTGAGAAATATTTGGCATTATTAAATAAAATTAGTCATGCATGCATGATAAGGCCCAGCAATTCATTCCTGGTATAGCCCAAAAGAAATGAATGCCTAGGTATGCCAGAAACATGTACAAAAACACTCATAATTGTCTCAAATCTGGAACAATTTAATTGCCATCAAATGGATAAAAACTAAACACATTTATTTATAAAATGAAAACATCATTAAAAAAACACAATTTCTGATCAGTACAACAAAACGGGTGAACTATTCCATGCATGTAATGTTGAGAAAAAGAAATCAGACACAAAAAAAGTGGAACGTGCATCATTTTATTTGTGTTGTTTTAAAATAGATAAAAGTGTTCTGTGTATTATAGATAGAGGTCTGAATAGTAGTTCCACTTGGAGAGGAATGTTAATTGGAAGGAATCATGAGGATGCCCTCTGGAATGCCGGAAATACTCTACATCTTGATCTAGGTAGAATTTTTTGTTGTTGTTTTTAGAGACAGGGTCTTGCTTTGTCACCCAGCTGGAGTGTTGTGGCACAATCATGGCTCACTGCATCCTTGATCTGTTGGGCTCAAGCGGTCCTTCCACTTCAGTCTCCTGAGTAGCTGGGACTCCAAACACATGCCACCATGCCTGGATAATGTTTCAGCCACTATGCTTACATAATGTTTTATTTTGTGTTTATTTATTTTTTATTTTTTGTAGAAATTCTGTCTCACTATGTTGCCAGGTTGGTCTCAAGCTCCTAACCGCAAGTGATTCTCCTGCCTTGGCCTCCCAAATCAATGAGATTATAGGCATGGGCCACTGTGCCTGGCCTAGGTAGAGTTTTCGATCTATGAACACTTTTCATGGTGGTTTTTATGTACACCTCATCTTGGCTGTACATTGAGTTGAACACTGAAGATTTCTGTATATGGTTTTATGTAAGTAATGCTTCAATTAAAAAAATAAAGGGGCCGGGCGCGGTGGCTCATGCCTGTAATCCCAACACTTTGGGAGGCTGAGGCGGGCGGATCATGAGGTTAGGAGATGGAGACCATCCTGGCGAACACAGTGAAACCCCGTCTCTACTAAAAATACAAAAAAATTAACCAGGCATGGTGGCGGGAGCCTGTAGTCCCAGCTACTCTGGAGGCTGAGGGAGGAGAATGGCATGAACCCGGGGCGGGTGGAGCTTGCAGTCAGCGGACATTGCGCAGCTGCACTCCAGCCTGGGCGACAGAGGGAGACTCCGTCTCCAAAAAAAAAAAAAAAAGGATATCAGGAATTCCTAAAAGTCTTTCATTAGGAAGAGTATGAGGTAACTAAATATTAAAATTAAAACATAAACACGTGTGTTTACATATGTATGTATATATGTCTCTCTGTGCGCGCACACACACACACATATATATGTTTCTCATTCTTTTTTCCTTCATTTATAATTAGTTTTCATCTTTTTTCATTTATAAGATCCTAGGCATTTTACCCAACCTGTCTGAGTAATATTATCTATTAAATGGTTATAATAGTTATTTTTTGTTTCTTAAACTCAAAGAATTGTAATCAAATGAAATAATGATAACATTAACATCTGTTGAGCTTTAACTATACACCAAGTGCTATGCATGTTGGAAGCCATGTACAGTCATGTGCTGCCTAACAGTTTTGCACTCAAGGACATACTGTATATATTATGGTAGTCTCATAAGATTATAATACTGTGTTTTTTTATGTAGCTTTTCTATGTTTATATATGTTTAGATACATTCATACTTATCATTGTGTTACATTTGCCTACAGTATTCAGTACAGTAACATGCTGTACAGGCTTGTAGCCTAATAGTCTATACCATATAGCCTAACTGTACAACAGCAGGCTATACCATCTAGGTTTGTGTAAGTATATTGTTTACTTACACAAGTGCAAAATCACCTAATGACACATTTCTCAGAGCATTCCTCTTGTCCTGTTAAGCGACACATAACTATATAGTCAAGGGAGCCTGAGGCAGGAGAATCGCTTGAACCCAGGAGGCGGAGGTTGCAGTGAGCCAAGATTGCGCCACTGCACTCCAGCCTGGGCAATAGAGTGAGACTCTGTCTCAGAAAAAAAAAAAAAAAATCCATAAAAGCAAAGTAATCCATTTCAGATTCATGCATTCATTTAGTTTTCATGTCTCTTTGATTTCCTTCAATTGTAAATAATTTCTCAATCTTCCTTTGACTTTTATGGTCTTGACACTTTTGAATGAGTTATTTTATAGAATGCTCTTCAATTTGGACTTATCAGATGTTTCTTCATGATTAAATTCAGGTAAGGCATTTTTTGAAGAAATATCATGAAAGTTGACATCTATGTATAGGTGAAATTTATTAAAATATTGACAATCTTTCTTCCCTCCTACTTTTCTCAAGAATTTGGTTCAGTTTTCTTTCCCCCTCACGTATTTCCCAAGAGGCCTCTATCTAGTTTTAGAGGATCTTTTGTGCTTTGTGACACGGAAATGGAAGTAAAGAAAAACCACGAAGGAAAAGAAAAATAAGGATGTTAAAGAAGATTGACAAACAATTTTGAAGCATGACCTCCAAAGTATAAGAAAAATCTTCAGGAAAGTAAAGAGAGAATTTAAGTGAACTTTGTTGTGGCCTTTGCATGTCATTAATGTTTGGGAAATGCGAAGGAAGAACTTGATTACATGGAAATTTACTTAATGATTTCAGAAGTGTCTTCCTTTGCTCATAACACTCTTTTAATATTAAAGTCTATCAGATAATTATTGTACCCCACCACAAAACTGCATAGAAATTATTAATATTTCTATTTTCCTGACAAGGCAAGTGACTGAATGTTTTAATAATACTTCTAAGGTTATTTGGGCAGTACTAGGCATTTCAACCCAAGCCTATAAATCTCTAAATACCATTTTCTTTGAGTACATAATGTCTTTTGTTTAAATTATTTCATAAATTGCAAAGTGTATACAATACTATTTTCCTCAAGAAAACAATTATAAGAATAAAATTAAATAGAATTTCTTTAACAAGCTAAAATATTTTAAAGATGTACCCTATGATAATTATCATCACCTAAAATAGTAGATGAGATGCTGCTAGCAGAAGCTAATCATGTGTTCTTTATAAATAAAAGGAGTGATGACCTTTTCATTACACTCTTTTTGCCTGCCAAGTCATCGGACAATTATAACAATTTAGATGCCTCTGTCACTGAATTAAGAAAATTTAAAACAAGTTTAATTCTTAAAAAGATAATATACCTGTATGCAGTGTTTTAGCTAAAAATAGTTTCAGCTGTGAGTGGCAGAAAACATAAAATAAAAAAGACTTAAAGAGTCAGGATTATGTGACAACATGCTATTGCAGCAATAATTCTGTGAAACAAACTATCTAGAAATGTAGTGGCTTAAAACAACAAATTATTAGTTCACAAGCACACATTTGTGCATTGATCAAGGTCAGCAGCTCTTCTGCAGACATTTCTTACAGAAAAAGGGGATCAGTGTACCTTTCCATTCTCCTTGAAAAAGTGAACAAGACAAGCCATGGTGATGACACATATAAAGGTATCAAGTCTACCCTGCCAAGCACATTTGTGGCCTCAGCTTGAATCAAGTCTGCCTGATTCACATTAGTCAGAATGTATTAATCAGAACATAGTAACATGGCTTCTACTGGTAGTAAAACAGACTGGAAAATACAATTGCGGAAGATACTCTGTCTAGTCAAGGAAATGACTAAATATCATTGCTTCTTTCAGTAAGAAAGAATAGGATAACTGGGTATTGGGAGCATTGAGCATTCTATACCACCTCGTCTGATTCAGGTCATCATAGGATCAACAATAAACTTAAAAAATGTATAATGATGGCAAAATCATGTAATGTCAAAGCAAAAATTACTGATGTTGAGATACAATAATTTGTTTTTTTCCTCATGGGAGAAGATTATTTTGATATTAGAAGTGAGCACTGTGCAAGTGAAAGTTCTTTGTGTCTGATGTAATACAAAGGGTACGAGGAAGACTGTCCCAAAGAGGTTGGTGGAATATTGATTTACACTCTTAGAAGGGGCGGGTGGGTGTGTGTGCACAAGCATTTGTATAAATGTATGTATGTGCTTATCTAGGCTATAATATTTTCTCAGATGCTCTGTATATCTTGAATATCTTCCTCATCATTTAATTATTAAAGTTTATAAATCTACTCTTAATTGGCAGCACCAATTACCTCCACAGTAATTTGAGAGTTCAAGGTGTTTTCAGTGCACAACTCTAGGGTATACCAACCACTTAGTTCTGCTTCAGGGCTTGATATTCACACAACACAAAGTGACCAGAACCCTCTGGACTTGTGCAACACTGTGATTCTAAACTAACAGAATCATGTTCTTATTAAGAACACGTTTGAGAAATGATGTTTACTTTTAAATAACGTTTATTTTGGGAATGACCTCTAGTTCATTGATTCTAAATTTTAGCTTTGTGTTACATCAGATTATTAAAGACAATATTGCTTTGCTTCAAAATATATTTTTGCCATAATATGTTGTTTGTTTTACTTTTTTTATCACAGTGTAAATATATATTGAGTAAAATAATATTCGCTATAAAAAGTGTGACAGAAATATCTGGTTATCCTGCCATAAGATCTGTCTTTTCATTCTCTGACAATCAAAAACCAGAACTTAACATCTTTTCCCAACAAAATTTTTTTGTGTGTGCACACACACACACATACCCCATATAATACAAATTTGCCTGGGGAGATGGTTATCCATGCCACAAACACTTGGAAAAAAAAGTATATATCTGATATACATAAGATATGTGTCTGATACATATCTGACATCTATATAAGATATATAAATATATATCACATATATGTCAGATATCATATATGAGATATATATCAGATTTATATATTTTACATATAAATATATCTATATATAGATACCTATATATTAGATATACATATCTATAAGTTGATATATATCTCTCATATATAAGATATATAGTTATACATGGTATATGAGATATATTTATAATCATATATTATATAGATATATAAAGATGTCTTAATATATTTTAATTAAAATATAAGATATATAAAATATAAAGATATATATAATATAAAAAGATATGGGCCAGGTGGGGTGGCTCACGCCTGTGATTCCAGCACTTTGGGAGGCTGAGGCAGGCGGATCACAAGGTCGAGAGATTGAGACCATCCTGGCCAACATGGTGAAACCTTGTCTCTACCAAAAATACAAAAATTAGCTGGGCGTGGTGACACATGCGCCTGTAATCCCAGCTACTCGGGAGGCTGAGGCAGGAGAATCGCTTGAACCCGGGAGGCAGAGGTTGCAGTGAGCCAAGATCGCTCCACTGCACTCCAGCCTGGGCAACAGAGCGAGACTCCGTCTCAAAAAAAAAATTTGTGTATACATATAAATATATATATATATATATATATATATGTTTATATGATGATGTTTTCCACACATCTTTTCTGGCTGTGCTAGTAAAAAAGAGTTCATTGCATTTGTTGTCCCCTTGAGGAAGGTGTGACCCTTGGATTTATATATGTCTTCCTTTACATCCTGGCTCTGCATCTTCTTAATGAGGGGTGAGGTGGAGAGCCATGTGGGCCTTAAACTTCTTATGCAACTCCTCCAAATACAAGTGGAGGTATGCAGACATGTGTTTTGGAGAAGACGGAATTACGTTATAAATATTAATTTCTGTGGAGTATTTTTCACTAGTATAATTTCCATGTCTTTATTGTGCAGGTTTGGTTCACTATACCGGATAAAATGTTTTTAATGAATATCTAGACAATATTTTCTCAAGTCTCATTACTGGAATATGTTCTGTGTTAGTTTTAATCCAATAACATATGAATTATTAAGTGCCTATGTTTTTTCTTTTTGTGAACTTCTAGAATATGGAGAGGCACGAATTCAGTTCATCTTTAGGAAAATGTTACTCCTTTTCTCGCAGAATAGCATTAGGGAAGTCAAAAATGCATCTCATAAGACATCTCAAATATGATTTTTTAGCTTTCCTGTTTTTTCTTTTCTTTACATCTTCTCTCTCTCTCAGCATTGATATCTGAAACTTATTAGTGTTTTCTTAGAAAGAGAAAAACAAAGAAGATGATTAATAATAATAGCTAATACATTAAGCACATGGCTAAGTGCATTATGAAAATGGCCTTATTTAATTATATTAAAACCTGGCAAGGAATGCGCTCTATATATTTTTCCACTTTATCAATAAGCAGGAACCAGAGATGTTAAATAACTTGTTGACAGTTGCGGAGTATGCATAACATAGAACTGAATCTGCTATTCTGGATCATGTGCAAACAAGTTCAAGCTCTTATCCATTCTATTTTGTCTGTCTGTACTTTGATTAGCAAAGCTCATGTATCTGAAAAGAAATGCCAGAATCTTTTTCGTATTATTTTGTAAAGTAGAGGAGTGAGAAAAATACTACAATTGCCAGTAACAGAGATGAATCATTTTACCCTTGTACGGAAAAAAAAGGGAAAAGAGAATCTCTCTCTCACTGCACACATTCTATGCTGTCGAATAAGTATTTGAGATGATAGTTTGCATGCATTACATAAGATTCATGACATGCACAAAACTTTTTCCTTCTGAAATTAAGTTCTTTGTTACTGGAATTAGAACAAAGTTCTCATGAAAGACCTATAAAAGTGACTTTTCCAGTCTTCTACTACTAATTTTTAAGCATATTCTAGATCTTTCATCAGAAGGGAAATGATAACTTGCATGTGGAATGAAATATTCCATATTTCTAATTTCAAGGAAAAATGTCAATCTACATGCACACCCAAACTTTACCTGTTACCTGCCAGACATACAAATGAATATAGCTATCACAGCCATATAGCTCCTACAAATTTCCAGGATGCCTAATATCAGTCTTAAATGTTATATTCAAAGACAAAATACAGCTGAGAAAAGAACAGAAGGCTTATGATTAAAGGACAGGAACTATTGTGTTTCTCAAGCACATATTCAAGGGTCAATGCTGATTGATTGAGGATGAAATTCTCATGTATGTAATGTAATAAAGAAAATAAGGGCAATGTAATGAATTCTTATGACAGATATTTCTAACTATGCACTGGATGCCAATTTGCTCTTCTTCCTTACTAACAAAATCTTAATTTAGTCTTGGTTGCAGAAATTACCTATAAAAACTTTTATATTCCATAATTCTTTGCAAATAGATTTGATCATGCAACTTAGACATTAGCAAAAGTGGATAAACTGAGTATGGAGCTTCTGAGAAACATAAAGTTAGAATGTGTCCTACACATTTCTCTTTTAGTTTTATTTAAAATGTGGAGGCAATGCCTGCTAGTACACCAACCATCTTAAAATAGTGAGAACTAAATTTTAGTCGAGAATGAAGCTTAAAACAAACAAACTTGAGTTCTTGAAAAAATTTTTTAGGAACTGCACCCTGCCTAAACTACGTCTTCCAGATATTGTTTTTATAACAAGAAATTCTTATTTAGCCTCCCTAATATGATCTATTTACATGCTGCCAAAGCTACTCCTAACTAGTACATTTCTTATTTAAGCCCAATGAAGTCCATGTGAAGTACTGCTTTCATTCTGAGAATGTTCAAACTTTTTTATTAATGAAACTATTTACCTATTTTTAAGAAATAATGGGAGTAGTGGAAATAGATGATAGCTTTTAATCGCTTATCTATCTTTTACTGCTCAGAAATGGAAACTACATTGAAAAGACAAATTTATTCTCAGGTTTTAAATGTATTTCATTGAAATAGACAATCCTAAGACCACTAGGCTAAATTTCCAGGTTTTTCACTTGCCACTTAAGTCATCCTTGTGAAGTCCATTGACTCCAATTCCCAAGAGTACAATATATACATCATGGATTCAATTCATAGAATTATTGTGAGGATCAAGTGAAGTAAAGAATGTGTGCCACAGCACTTGCATTCCATTCTAAATCTGTGCCTGAATGAAATAAATTCCATAAACACCAGCAAATGTGATTTCAGTATATCCCATAGTTATACTGTAATTATATTTCTTAATTTATGATTCTGTAGTGAAAATTGTCAGTATGAATGTAACCAACTCAGTATCTCCTCTTGCATTGCCATAATGGTCATGATTCTAATGAAGAAAAAAGGACAGCTGTTCACATAAATTCCATAATGTGCAGGCATGTGGCTTCAGCCAAAATGTGCTGGAAACAATCCAGTGTCTCCTTGTGATAACATTCCTAGTTAAGTGTCCTGGGAGTAATAACCTGGTGTGTTTGAATATCTCAGAAGACTCTTGGGGAAAATAACAGATCCGGCCACCTGATATACAAATTTTCATGCAAAAGATGCTTGGATATAAACACAATGGTGAGGTGGGTAGAAATGTAAAATAGGGTCTATGAAGGAAATCTTGAAGGAAGGAAGGGAGGAAGGAAGGAAGGAAGGAAGGAGGGAGGGAAGGAAGGAAGGAAGGATAGAATGTACACAGTTCTTCGAAAAGGTTTCCAAGGCTTGACTGGCTCAGACACCTCACAGTAGCCTATGGAGTAAAAGTCTCTGCCCCCATAATTCTCTACAGATTTCAAGAGAAATGAGGTAAGAAGATATGTAGACAAACATCTTATCGTGAAGCTTATGGATAAGCAAATTTTCTAAATACGATGGGTGTTTTTCTGAAGTGCAAGGTACTCTAAAGATGTATCAGACCTACCTAGCCAGTTCCTTGCTGTTTCTAAAGTGATTGAACCTCTGGGAACAATGATATTTGCGTCTTCTCACATATCATGCTGAATTTGTTTAGGAAATTTTTAAGCTTTAATGCATGGTCCTCCTTGTTACCAACTTTTTCTTGAATATCTAGAAAAAAATGCATATAAATATGAATCCCATTAAAGATTTAAGAAAATGCATTACCTGTCTTCTAGGACAGTGGTTCTCAAACTTTAGTGTATGAAAAACCTCACCTGAGAATCTCCTTCAATATTGCAAGCTCTTAGGACAGGAAATTATTACAGATGATTCAATTCAGGGAGCCTATTTAGCATATTTCTCAAAAAATCCAATTGTATGAACAAGCTACTTAAAGATTTCATTATAAATAAAAGTTGTAGCAACTGACTAATTAACAGACATGATTGCACACATTCACTATCCTTCAAATTAGTCACCTTAGAAACCTAACTTAGCTAACTATGGGACCACCCTCGTAAGCATTCAATAATTGTTTTTACAAAAACTCCCTTACGGTTTTGGCATTGTTCATTGGATGAAAACTTTCATCCTTTTGTGTGTACATATAAATATATTTAGTGTTTTCAGTCATTTAGGGAAAAATATGTATAGTTATTTGAGAGATGATGAGTAAACACATTTTGCAGGAGAAAAATAGTTGAAAGAGAAAACAAAAAAAAATGATAAGAATCTGCATAGGTTTCACAGCATTTCTTAATAAATTTTTGTTATTGAATCACATGATGCCATGTTGTCTTTTTCATTACACAGAGCTGGTCTTAAAATTACATACACACTCTATTTATTCAGAACAAAATAGAAAACTACAAGGAAACCAAAAGTGAAAATGTTAAGCAACTACACAAACACTTAAACCAGAAATTCTTTCTCTATTCTCTAATGGTTAGGTTGAGACCCTGTAGTGAATCCCAGTTCAAATGCCCACCCTACTACTTATTAGCCTTGTAACCTTGGGCAGATTAGCCTTTTTTTTTTGCCTTATTTTCCTAAGTCAGAGGATTAATGTGAATTTTAAATGAGTCAATTCATGTAAAGCATTCATAACTGTACCTGTTACAGTTTGTGCTTAACTGAATTAGATGTCACATCTACTGCTATAGACATTATTTTTAATATTTTTGCTTTTATTTCTTTAAAAATAAATTGTTAAGACTCCATAGGCTACCTCCTTAGCTACCCCTATTTGCAAGTATATGAAGAATCAGTGGAAAGGAATCTAGAAGTAAAACATAAAGATATTATCATAGTCTAAGTACTCACTTTACAAGAGTCCACATAACAAACATCTTAGAAAATAACCAAAGGTTGCTATTGTTTTTCTCCAAAATTTCACACACAAAAAAATCAAAAATAAAAGAATATTGACATACAATTGTCCTGCATGTTAGTTCTTATTTACTTAATCAGCTTTCAGTATACACAGACGTAACATGGGTAACTGAAGTGACATTGGAATAACATTTGGTAAAGCTGTGAAATGAAAAGCAACTAAAGCTCTCAGGTCATAAGTCCATCAAAGAATACAGTTGTCATATTGTATCCTTTTATAAAGTAATTATTTCCCATGGTGTGTGATCTTGTATGAGTATTTCCTTTTTTGAAAAGAGATGAACCTGTAATTAGTCATGCATTTGACAATTGGTATGCATTCTTCCTTCCCTTACAAAAAAATTAATATTCTTGGTTCGAGAATAGAAATTATAGCACAACAGAGTGACTATAGTCAACAATAATTTTTTGTACCTTTAGCAATAAATAAAAGAGTATAACTGAAGTGTTGGTAACACAAAGAAGTGATAAATGCTTGACGTGATGGATATCCTATTTACCCTGATGTAATTATTATACATTGTGTGCCTGAATCAAAATGCATGTCTCATGTATACACCTACTATATCCATTAAATTTAAAAACTGTAAAAAGAATAGAAAATAAAATATTGGCAGAAATAGTGAAAATTAAATTTGGAATTGAATATATAAAGACACCATAATAAAAATGAATTTGAGTCTTAATTCAAATAGTGTATTTAACACATTTGTAAGGATATACTGTAAATTCACCCTTTTTTCCTAGTCCCATGCCAATCAGTTCATAATTTTATTAAATACATATTCAAATTATTAATAATTTTCAAGTCCCCTGTGCCTCTCTCCAAGATAAGTAATTTGTGTCATAGAAGGTTTATAATTGAATTTTCAGTTATATTAAAAAATTGATTCTAATTCTAGTGTTTTAATTACTGCTTAATATCACACAAAATCTTTCTTTTCTATTATACTTTGTATTAACATAATAAATTGCTCTAGATGGTGCTGAACAATCATCTAAAGAAAAGGCAACATGGCAAAAGAAAACTGTGATACATTTCTTTGGTAAAAGAATCAGAATCATTATTAAATTATTTAAAAGAGTACTATTATACTTCAAGGTCATTATCACATTGACTCTACAGTTTCAGTTTGTAAACTTAAATATGACAATTCATCAGATTTAGAATACTGAATTGAATATCTATTGATTATAAAATATCTCTTAGAAATTAATTTCAGAACATAATCCTAATAACAAATAGACTTTTAAAAAAATGACCTTTTTATTAAAACATAGGTTCAGGTATTGGGAAACAAAGTAGCTCAAAATTGAGGACTGGTAAGTATCCAAAATTTATAAACGTATTTATATATTAATAACTCTGCTTACAAATCAATTGTTTTATGACTCACTCCATTATCAATATTAATGTTTCTACTAACTTTCTGGAAAGTAAAAAGTCATAATGAAAATGACATGCAGTGGCAACTTATATTTTGTTAATTGTTTCCTTTAGATCAAGATGTCTGACTAGAGGCATTCAAAACTAGCCTCTTCCACAATGTACAACTGAAACAACAAATAGATAACTACACGACAAATAATGTATCTAGGAGAGAAACTGGAATTCAGCAAGGAAGTGATGAAGACCCTCTGATGCACAGAAACTCAGGATGGCAGTGCAGAGAGAGGTAACACACCCAACTATGATTGCTCAGAGGCAAGAGGGACTTGCCATGGTGAAGAAAAGGTAAGCAGGAGATGCCCAGCAGTACACATTTCTACCATGGGCACCTGCAGTTCTAACTATAGGAGAATCCCAAAGCTTCATAAGCCCTGAGCCTAGTATAGGGAGCTGCCTGGAGTCCATGTGAGTACTTTACTCCAGAGAGAGGGAACTCACACTGGGTCATATCTCTTATTTCACAGAGAATTTTGAGAGTGCTATGTGAGCAGAACTCCCACTAGAGTGCATCCTGGTGGATGTTCCTGTGACCCAGTGTTCCTGCATCTCCACACCCCTGGGGCCATGCTGACATCCCAAGCCTTTGCAAATCCTTACACCCTGGGGAGAAGGTGGGAAGGTTGCCCCCAAAACAGAGCTAACCAATGTACCTACCCACAAGAGCCTGAGAGCCACCTGTCTGGGGTGGATGCTGCCACCAGCAATCGCATCACTTCTAACAGTAAAGCTGCTATGCACCTGCGTGTGCACTACTAGGGTCCAATGACTGGCCTGCTTAGGGTCTGCATCCCCAGCAAAGCTGTGCCACAGGCTCAACAACAACAACAACAACAACACTGCCTAGGTTACTGAGACACCTCTGACGTTGATGACACCCAAAGAAATCATATGGGGACTATACCACTGCAACAACCCAGGACCAAAGCCAAAGCATTCTACCTAAGTGACATTATTGGATACATCCACAGGAAAAAAAAATTCCCTATGAAAGCTACTGCATGAAACTGTTCCACCAGATGCATAGATATCAATGTAAAAGCTCAGGAAATCTGAAAAAGTAAGGAAGCATGTTACCTCCAAAGGAACACAATAATTCTTCAGTAAAAGATCCCCAAGAAAAGAAAATGTATGAAATGCCAGAAAAAATGTCAAAATAATGACCTTAAGAAAACTCCGAGACACAAGAGAACACAGTTAAACAATCCAAAAAATTAGAAAAACAATTAATGATTGGAAAACTGGAGAATTTAATAAAAAATTTATTGAGAACTTTAATAGGCTAGATGAAGTAAAAAATTTTTCTAAAATTAAAAATTGATCTTTGAAATAACGGTCAGACAAAAAAAAAGAATTAAAAAATGAAGAAAGCCTACAAGACATATGGGCCACCATTAAGCAAGCATATATTTGTATTTTGGGAGAGTTCCAGAAGGATGAAAAGCAAGAAAAGGAATAGAAAACCAATTTAACTAAGTAGTAGAGGAAAACTTCCCTAGTCTTGGGAGAAGTAGAAACATTCAAATACAGAAAGCTCAAAGATTCTGATAGCACAGAAATACAAAGAATCATTAAAGATTATTATGAACAACTATATGGCAACAAGGTAGAAAATCTAGAGTAAATGTATACATTCCTGTACACATATAACATACTGAGATAAACCAGAAAAACAACAACAATAAAAACAGACCAATGACAAGTAATGAGATTAAATCAATAATAAAATGTCTCCCAAAAAAGAAAATCTGAGCACCGGATAGTTTCCCTGCTGAATTCTAACAAACTTTTGAAGAAGAACTAATATAAATTTTCTCAAACTATTGCAAAAAAATGAAGAGGAAGAAATTCATTCTGACTCCTTATATAAGGCCAGCATTACCCTGATAGCAAAACCAGACAGGGACACAACAACAACAACAAAAACAGCCATAAGCCAATAGCTCTGATGAACATAGATGCAAAAAATCCTCAACAAAATACTAGCAAACCAAATCCAACAACACATCAAAAAGTTTATACACAATAATCAAATGAGATTTACCTCAGGGATGCAATGATGGTTCAAAACACACAAATCAATAAATACGATAAGTAACATCATTAGAATGAAGGACAAAAGTAGATGCAAAAAGGAATTTGATAAAATTCAGTATTCTTTTAATTAAAAACGCTCAACAAATTAGATATATTTATTTCTCGAAAAAGCCAGACTCACCAAAAAACTCTGAGAGCGGATCAATGAATTCAGTAAAGTTATAGGACACAGAATCAACATATATAAATCATCAGTGCTTTTATATATGTGTAAAGAGCTAGCTGAAGAAGAAATTGAAAGCAATTTCATTCACAATAGCTACAAAAATAATAAAATACCTAGGAATAAATTTAACCAGGGAGGTGAAAGATATCTACAACAAAATGTATAAAACTCTAATGAAAGAAATTGAAGAGGACACACAAAAAAAAAATGGAAAGAGAAAACATGCACACAAATTGGGAGAGTTAATATTGTTAAAGTGATTATAATACCCAAAGCAATCTATAGATTTAATAAAATATCAATTAAATTACCTACGAAGTTCTTCATAGAAATAGAAAAGTAATTCTAAAATTTGTATGGAACTACAAAAGATTTTGAGTAGCCAAAGCAATCCTGAGCGAAAAAAAGCTAAATTTGAGGCATCACACTACCTGACTTTGAAATATACTACAAACTATAGTAACAAAAACAGACTGGTACTGGTAAAACAAACAAACAAACAAACAAACGGTTATATAAACCAATGGAACAAAACAGAGAACCTTGAACTAGATTCATATATTTACAGCCAACTGATTTTCAACAAAGGTAGCAAGAATATACTGGAGAAAGGAAAACCTCTTCCACAAATGGTGCTAGGAAAATAGAATATCCATAAGCAGATGAATGAAACTAAACCCCTTTCTCTCACCATACACAAAAATTAACTCAAAATGCATTAAATACTTAAATGTAAAACCCAAACCTATAAAACTACTAGAAGAAAACACAGGGAACATGCTTCAGGACGTTGGTCTGGGCAAAGATTTTATGGGTAAGAACTTAAAAGCACAGGCAAATAAAAAAAAAAGCATAAGTAGAAAAAAGGGATTATATCAAACTAAAAACCTTCTTCACGGAAAAGGAAATGAGTCAAGACAACTTGTATAATGGGAGAAATATATTTTCAAACTATTAATTGGACAAGGGATTAATATTCAAAACATAATAAACTCAACCTCCCCAACATACACAAAAATTCTGATTAAAATATGGGCAAAAATTTTGAAACAAATGAATAAGCTTCTCCAAAATGACATATTAATGTCTAACAAGTATATGAAAATATGTTCAGTGTCACTAAGCATCAAGGAAATGCAAATCAAAACCACAATAGGATACCATATCACCCCATTTAGAACGGCTATTATGGTTGCTACTTCTCCACCAAGAGTTGGGGTTTGGGTCTTTCGTACTTGAATTTGGGTAATGCTGTGACTGTGGGGACACGACACTACTTGATTTGTGAGATTGTCATTAAAATTGATTAAACTTCTGCTGTGTAATCCGGGGATAAGATACCCTCTAAAGTAACCAAGCCATGCTATGAAGAATACCAGGCCTAAGGAAAGTTTATGTCCAGGTTTTCAGGATTACTGCACCAGGTGAGCACCCAGACTAGAGCTAGCATCAACTGGTTGACATGAGAGTGAGAAATCCTTCAAGAGAACCTAATCCCATCTACTAACTGGAACAGAGATGTTGAAGAAGAATCACATAGATGTGTGAAGTCAACGTCAGTATTGTGAGATATGTCAATAAAATGATTCTTCTTGCTTGAAGCTATCGAGTTTGAAGGTGATTTGTTATACAAAAATAAATATTTGCAATAAGGTATAATAGCCTTTATCTTTGAATGTAGTTACTTCAGCCTGACATCTTCTGGTTGTATGTGCTTAATTTAACTTCCTTAACATATTGTTTTCTTATGTAAAATTAAGGAAAATATGCTTACTTTTAGAGCAGTCTCAGATAGATACAACCTCTCAAAATTATGCAATAAAATATAGTATTTCAAAATAAATTTGAAAATTTAGAACATCAGTGAAACTAAATAACCAGGTTGCTCATTTGCCATAATCTGATATGAAATTCTCACTGTAACACCAGTGGAGATAATTGCATATACTAATTCATATGCAGTATGAATTAATTTATATCATAGCTCATAACTGTGCCAAATAGGCAGAATACATTAAAAATTATGAGAGAGAAACAAAAATATATTTTTTACATTTTCCATTTCTTTCTTCTTCCTCAGAAAATCTTTTTTATATAGTTCTTTTAGCTTGCATTCAAATAACCCTGATTTGTCAATATCATCAATATTATGCTTATGTAATTCAACTGTGTGATTTGTATAGCAATAGTATTTTTTTCGTGGCTATATGCCATTCCATTATTATAATGTATTAATTTTAATTGGACACTTTTGTTGTTTCCATGTTGGAGCTTCTATGACTATTACTGCTATAACATTCCCTTAATGTCTTTTGGTACACTCAAAGTATCTAGAAATAGTGGATTATTGGGTTATATTTTTACTTTGCTGTAAGGTTTTGCAAATCAGTTATCAAATGTATACTCCCATTTGCAGGGTATGGGAGTTTCAGTTGCTCCATATCCTTGATAATACCTGATATTATCAGTCCTTTTATTTTTGGCTATATGATAGTGATACCTCACGTAATTTTAAATTTTATTTTTCTAATAATTATAATGAGCATCTCTTTATATGTTATTTGATAATATAGATATGCTCTTTTACTGAGTCCATGTTTCCATTTTTAATTGGGCAGTCTGCATTTTCTTATATTTTTATTGAGTTTGTTAATGCACTGTTTGTGAGTCCTTCATATGATTTATAAACGGTAAAGATATTCCCCACCAGAGACCTATCTTTTCATTTTTTTCATGACAACTTTTCAATATTAGGCCTTAATCTATTTCACTGCAATTTTTTTCCTTTGAGTTATGGCTTTTTCTGTCTTAAGATATTCTCTTATGTTAATTTCTAAACACTTTTTGTAATCATGCTTTTAAAACAGCACTCTAGACACTATCTAAATAATATATGATAGGACAGAAGAAAGCGGGCAGAGAATTCCTTTATGAAACTGTTAGTGGTATAGGTGAGATATAATCATTGTAAAGACAAAGAAAGAAGCAAAGAAGATCAAAGAAGTAGAGTGAAATGAACCAGGTTTTAGAGGCAAGAGGGATTTTACTGCTGGCTTGAAAGCTCAAATTAAAAACAAGGTGTAGTTGAGGATAATATCTAATGGGATTTTTGTTTTGTTTTGTTTTGCCTGTTTTGTTCTTTGCTTTTTGTTTCCTTTGTGTGAAAAGCTGTGACAATAATGTGAGAAAAACAAGTTGTGATTATCATAAGTAGTAAGTTCTACTTAGGATATATTAAATCTCATAGTAAATATCAAATAGGTCATTATGTATGCAAAGCTAGTAATAGAGACAGGAGGCAGTCAAGGGTCCCCCTGGAAACCTCGTCTTCAAGTCTAAAACAGCCTGAAGGTTGAAAAACAGAACTGCCGGTCCAGGGAATCTCAGACCAGCCTGCTCACTGGGAAGATTGAGTGCGGACTTGGGAATTTCCTGCTGTTTGCAGCGGGGAGGAGCCTGGCCTCTCCTGTTCCTGTGTGGTAATCTGGGATTCAATCTATGAGATGGGGACCTATTAACAGGAACCCCTCTCACTTTGCTGAGTTTTTTCCTTTTCACCCAATAAATTCCGTTCTCCCTCATCCTTCAAAGTGTCTGTGAGCCTAATCTTTCCTGGTCCTGTGACAAGAACCTGGTTTTTCTTACAACACCTGAACTTATAGAGAAGGTTATACTTGGAGATAAAATTTGCACGTTAACAGCAAGGGCTGAGTCTTGAGGCTTTTCAACATTTAGCGTCCCAATAGTAGAGAAAAAGCAGGAGCAGAGAATGAGAGGTATCCACTGGGTAAGGATAAAGCAGGAGAACAAGCATTTACAGAAATTTAAAAGAAAATGTGTTTCAAAAAAGGCAAGTGATTGGCACCTGCAATGATTCTGAAAGGTGACCTCAAGGAGAGAAGAAAAAAGTTTTAGTTTATTGGTGGAAACAGAAAGCAGATTAGAGAAGGTGAAGGCCAATAGGATTGTAGAATATTACAAAAACAAATAGAGGCTATCCTTTGTATAATACTTTTTCCTTATTTTGAGAAGTTGCTTAGAGGAATGGGTTCGTATCTACAGGGAATACAGTTAAAGAGTTGTTTTTTTTAATAAAGGTAAAAATAAATAAATAAGGACATGTTTAGGTCATGGGAATGATTGAGTTGAGTGAAAAAGATTAACAATGGTGAATAAAGCAAGGCTGAAACAGAGTCCTTGAAAAAAAGGATACTCTAGCATCCAAAGCACAAGATAAAGACCTAGTCTTTGAGGTTAAGGAATCTTCTTTCATTGTAACAGAAGGGACAATTGATAATTTAGTTATTGAGTCAAGTTTCTGTGCAGATTCATTGAGAAGATGAGATGTTTTCTACGTCTTCTTCCTCTCCACAGTGAAGACTAATATGATTCCATTGCCTTCAAGTGAGTTAGGAGAAGGAAATGTTAAGATTTTTCAGGACAAATGAAGATAGCCAACAGCTTGAAGAGACAGAAAGCAAATTTACCAGGCAAAAAATAAAATATTCAGGTGATGTTGAGAGATTATTTTAGGTCTATGTTTTAGATTAAATTTAAAATAAAAGTATTTTAGCCTGGTTTTGTGATATTTGCTGTAATGCCCAACTGCTTGGGTATATGCATAGAGAATGTAGACAGATAAAATAATAGTTCTACCAAAATTTTAGATTTGCCAGCCCAAAAAAAAAAAAAAAAAAAAGAAAATCAGAGCAGCAAGGGGAATGGGATTGGATTGCAAATGAATGGTTTTGATGATGGACCATGAGTATACAGTGATGAGGGGATAGAGCAAAATGTCCACTAAAGTAGGATCTTGGTGAGATAGGATTGCAAAATATATTTTTGTTATAGTATAGACTAGGAGAAGCCTAATATCTGAAATTTTATCTGCTTCTGCATACATATACTTTATGAGTTTTTATACTTTATGTTTTAAATCATTTTTGTTACAATAGACATACATTTTATGATTTAAGAAAAAAATAAACTTTTAAAATGGTTTCAACAATACTGATCAATAAAACATAGAATATTCATACAAAGAAATATGATATAGCAATTAATATATATCTACTCTTAAGTAAATAATACTTACATTAGATTATTACACATAATTTCCAGATGCATGATTATATAAAATATGTCTTAATATAATGATCAGCCAATATACAAAATGTTCATTTAAGTTCTATATGTATTAATTTAGAAAATCCACATGAAGTATACATATACACATAATCCATGATTCCCATTGCATTGCTTAGGAAATTGACCCTCTGGGAGACTGTGTCATGTGCCCAGTGTCACACAGCTAGTAAGTGGTGGAGCTGAGATTTGAATGAAGGTCATCTGCATTGAGGGTTTTGGTCCGTTACTATTATACATCATATAAGCATAGAGAGATATCTGAAAGGATTCACTATTAAAATAATAACATCAATGCTTGCTTCTCTCTGTTTGATAACTTTTTAAAAATGTGTCATTTATCTGCCTTTTCTAATGTTTTACAATATAAAAGTCTTGTGTGATTTCAAATGAAGTGGAATATAATTATGAAGAGAGGTGAAAATTTTCTGTAACCTGAATTAGTGCTTTTTCAAAAGCAAATAGAAGTCACGCAGACATAAAGTGCTTTGTTGGATACAGCGTGCTACAGGAGTTCAGACTGAGGAAATAACCTCTACCTTACATTGAAAACTACAAGACTTCTCTTTCTGCCTTTAAAAGACTGAGGCTCACGGGGTAGAGTCTTCTATTATGTCCGTATTTAAAATTACATAGCACAAAATAAAAACCTAACGTATAATTGACTGAATACATGCTATCCAATCTTGAATGGAAGGATTAGTCTTAGTGAATATATTTAGACACTGGAAGAGTTTGTCACAGGCAAATTATCATTGTAATTGGCTACCTTCTTATCTTTATTCTTCACACAGTTTTCACTTACTTGCTATTTTTTCTTTCATTTAGTATATATTTATAATCATAAATAAATTATAATTCACCTATAGCCATCCAGATAGTAGGTTTAGAAAAATGTAACTGGTATTTTAAGCATACTTGTTGCAAATAACAGTATACAGTGTACTTGAACCAGTATCTGAGGACCCATAGCAATAGCAGTTCCTGAATCTGGATGTGACTTGCTTATTCATTTATGATACATTTTTAGTCATATACATGTTTAAATAATCTACTCAAAATTGGGAATAATATAATATGGCAAAGTAGGAAAAAGTCACGAGGTTTCACTCAGAAATATAGGTTATAACTAGGTGGCCATAAAATTTATTAAGCAATACTGGGCACTTTGGGAAGTTAAATAGGGGCAATAAAATTTATTCCATGTAGTGGTATAAACACCAAATATCCTGGGTAATCTGGTTGTACAATCAATTCTGTTATAATCCTTATTCTCCCCTGATGATCATTTACATTTATTCATGTAAATGTATAAATGTATTATTGTAGTCTTATCTCAATTTCTATTCATGTAAATGTATAAATGTATCTTATCTTGAGATAAGAATATAATAATAAATAATATGTGAAATATCATTTAGGAAGTCTGTACTTTGTGAAAGAAAGTAATCTATGGACACAATTGGCTCAATATCTGGTAGAGTGGATAATGCCATTCTAGAACCTGAATTATTCTTTTTTAATCAACAATTGATATCAAAATCAAAGTGACTTCAACAAACTCATTTTAAAGGTCAAAAATTTCTACTGCTTCAGCAAATCATACTTAATGACCACTTTTCAGATCTTGTCAGTACCTGAATCTTAACACCAAAACCCATAAATTCCAACATACCAATAGCTTGGTTAACAATGATCTCGCAGAATTCCAAAAGAGTGATTGAAATAAGGAAAGGTTACCACAGTGGAATTCTATTTTCAGATCAGTTTGGGACCCGAACCAAAATGTAAATAGTCATTGGGAGAGAAAATGGATTCTAGAGATAGTGTGAATGTAAAAATTAACCGATAGGCTGGGTGTGATGGCTCACGTCTGTAATCTCAGCACTTTAGGGAAGCTGAGGTGGGCAGATCACCTGAAGCCAGGAGTTTGAGACCAGCCTGGGCAACATGGTGAAACCCCATCCCTACTAAAAATACAAAAAATAGCCGGGCATGGTGGCAGATGCCTGTAGTCCCAGCTACTCTGAGGTAGCTGAGGCTGAGGTGGGAGGATCGCTTGAACCCCAGAGGAAGAGGTTGCAGTGAGCAGAGATCCCACCAGTTCACTCCAGCCTGGGTGACAGAGCAAGACTCCGTCTCAAACAAAACAAAACATTAACCAATCATGTCAACTACTGCTATTTGGTTATCTGAATGTCAGCAGTGATCGTCAAAGAAAAGGCAGATGAAAATTCAGATCTAGGGAGTAAAATTATGGTACAACAATTCAAAAGGAGAGAGTTGATTAATGCCAAAGGTTTTAGTCATTAAAAATGAAATTAATAGAAAACAATTTTTAAGAAATTCATATCTTTGATAAACAGTTTTGGTTAAATAGGACTTGGTTATTTCTAATGGTGTTTTTAAATTTAATAAAATAGATATCAGTAATTGTTAATGAAAAATACCATTTTTTCCTGTCCCAACATGTTTCTCTATATTTTTTCACAAATTAATTTTTATAGTCATTGACTTATATTGTTGCTGTCATCAACAACATTGATGTTTGTCTAAACTAATAACTGAGTAAAACTGGAAAGGAAGCATGGTTTTCAACTGAACTGGGATTAAACATCTGTAAATATAAAGTAGATGTGAAACTGAAAGAAACTTTTTTAATGAGTGAAGTTATAATATTTTATTCATAAGGAGAGCTGTTTCAATGTACATATGGCAAAATATATTCTTCTAGACAGGAAGTAGGCCATTCTCTAGCTTTTGGAATGAACTCAGCAACATCAGAACACCTTGAGAACTGGAAGCTGTAGAAACATCTGTAGTCGCCACCCTTGGCATGGACAATGCCACTCTAATGGAAAGCAAATACATCAAGGAGTTCTTGCAAAATGACAAATGGGTAACTGAGAAGAAAAAAAGGAAGGTGAAATATTCCACGAGAACACGCTAAATGAGACTTATGTATGAGACACCTCTAGGGGGACTTCTAGGTCTAACTGACGGATACTTTAAAGAGGGCTAATTGCTAGGAAAAAAAGTAGGTGAGGGCTTGTGCCAGAATATCTTGATTTTTAAAAGCAGAAATTTTCTAATTGGAGACCATATCCTGATGAAGTTTTAAATATATGAGGTATATAGACAATCTAGTTATGAGAAATCTATTTTTAAGAAATAATCTTCATTAATTTACAGTTTTTAAAGTTAAAATCAAGAAGAGGTGGAATGCTATCCTCATAAAGAGTATACCAAGGTTCAAATAAAATAAGAATATTGCCTGTACTACAAATAGCATTTTAGCTACACAAGTTCAGATTTCCTCAATCATTGTGTTTAATAGGTTCAGTGATTAGTTAGTGTGTATTTGTATGCAATTTTACAGTTCTGTCTTTGGAGTATAGAAACAATTTATAGACGATTTCTAAAATAATATTCTCATTCCTGAGAGCCAAGCACAGGCATAGAGGCTTGACTTGATAACTGAACTGTAACTTCGTAAACAAGGTGAGAAAATAAGACACATCAATTTAATATTTTCACTTTACCAGCTTATAACTCATATCTTCACTAACAATTCTGTAATCATA
This sequence comes from Hylobates moloch, assembly GCF_009828535.3. Classification (NCBI taxonomy): domain Eukaryota; kingdom Metazoa; phylum Chordata; class Mammalia; order Primates; family Hylobatidae; genus Hylobates; species Hylobates moloch. Next base: position 2,303,732 of record NW_026652306.1, on the reverse strand, counting down.
ATAGTTTTAAAGCCTGTGATAGGCATAAATATAGGCTTTATTCGCATTTTATTTTTTATCATCATTCCTTTTTCAACATTTTTAAATTTCCTATTCTTGTGTCTCTCTAGGGGAAAAGAGGATATTCTAATCATAGCCTTACAAATGTGGCCACATAAAGAGATAAGAATCACTCAAGGTCATTGGCAGAGATGAGATTAGATGACAAGGAGCAAACAGAATAGAGAACATTATAAAAATGTTAAAATTCTAAAGAACATGAGTAGTTGTAAAATTTTTTAAAAGACACTGAAAACTTCTAATGTCATTGTACTTTAATGATAAAACAAAAGTCTTCTTTCTGTAAAGTTTGTAAAGTTGGATAAATATAAATAAGCAAAAGAAACGTACAGGTACTTCCTGATTTTTTAATACAGTGCTTTCCTGGAAACTGAATTAGCTGAATTAACTATAGAACAATATGTTTAAGGGATGAAAATCAACATATACATATGATAAATTCGGAAGTCTTTGAAACTCAATGAAGCCTAGGAAAGTTAGTGATACATTTTTCAGGGTTCTTTGCTATGTTAAGGAGAAAGAAATGGAGCTAAATTTTTAAACAAATCTGTGCTGAAAATTCATATATATTATTTCAACTGGGTCTCATGAAAATATTGGGAACTAATTACCATTTCCCATTTAAAAGATGAGGAAACCATCACAAACTGAATATTACTAAAATCGCAGAACTTGCAGGAAATGTATTTAGGATTGAAATCTGTATTTCCCATTTTCTTTCCACTCAGTCACCCTGCAAAGAGTCTTCTGAAATGTAACTGTCCATCAGGAATGAGGGAAAGTCACACACACACACACACACACACACACACACACACAGGCACACATGGACACAGAAGAGACAGAGAGAGAGAGGAGAGGGTGACAGAGAGAGAGATTGGAACAAACGGACCTTTCAATAATAATGTGCCCTGTGTACTCTCCAGTGTCCAGTGAGAATTAGCAGTCATCCTCCCCATCAATTCATTACCAAGAAAAAAATTCGGCACTAGGAGCAATCATTCTACAAACCCTGCATGCACAGTGCAACTGCTAATATAATAATCCCATGGGAGATAAAAGAAAATAAAAGATTGAGAACGAGGATGGTTTTTAGTGTGTACCAAATGCTAGCAATTCACTGCAAATAAAGTAGTGTTATTTCCTTTTTATTTCATTTCTCCCCCACTATTGCTTTGAATATTGGATTTTCTTGCGACGAGGGTTCCAAGTTAATGATCAAAGTGCACTTCATGAACCAAAATGATTTTAACTCAGCTTTCGGAGTGACACTTCCTAAAATGTACCCCTGAGATTCAAATTTTCCTGACTCAAGATTGTTTCTATTCAAGGTCTAAAACCACTTTTAAGGGTAATAGCTACATCAACACTATTATATTTTGGTTGATTGAATCTGCATGAATTATTTTTCATTAAATAGCAAAATCTAATTCTAGGGGAAAAAATCTTGTTAATTGTTTTTATAAAGATGTGCCCCAGGGCAGCAGCATTTAGTTTTTCACTAACCATGGGTTTCAGAAAGCTTTTCAATTCTGCCAAATCGTTACTTGCTTATATTTTTCATTTAAAATGGAAAATATAAAAATGACCTTTTATAAGTATTTATTAAATATATTTTCTTCTTGCTAAAAACTGCTTCTTAATATGAATATTTACTTGTGTTCTATAAATGAAAAAGACATGAAAAGCATGTAGACTTACACTGAAGGAACATTTGCTTGTAACTGGTGTACAGTTTCAAGTCCTAATCTTGCTGTATAAAAAGCTGGGTGCCTTGGGTCACCTATTCAGTTTTCCTAATGCTGAAAAGAAAGGAAGGATCTTGCTTGGAAAAAAATACAACACTCTTAAGAGACCAAATGCTCTAATCACCAGATTCTTCAGATTCATTCATATACAATCAGTGTCATATATATATATATATGTGTGTGTGTGTGTGTGTGTCTATATATATGTCTATATATATATATCTATATATGTCTATATATATGTCTATATATATATATATATAG
>NW_026652306.1:2260645-2301504 GCF_009828535.3 Hylobates moloch | reverse complement strand
AGAGAGAGAGAGAGAGAGAGAATGAACCATTGTCCACCGAAACTAAGCAAGATTCTTATTCATGGCTGAAGATCTAGGGCAAGGATACAAAACAAGCTAATTATGCCGCTTAGTTAATCTCCAGAAAATTCTTTCATTAACACATGTGCACTCACACCCACATAGTAGAAAGTTAGGTGAAATATCCTCAGCAACATTTAAGTGTTTTCTCTGGACTGATCACAGATTTTTGTAGTGTTACATCACTTTTATAAACTGCTTTTATTTTTACTATAATTTACTAGAATTTTCTTGTTGCAGAATGGATTGATCTTACTCCAGCTTACAAAATTACTCCAAAATGTACTTGATTCCTTCAACTTTTCTACTTAAAATGTTATTACAGCTTGCATGACGAGAGCAGAATGTACTTTTCCTCAAGTACATGTTATTTGCATGCCTTATTTTGTGTTTCCTAATTGAGAAAAATTGTCAGTGGCTGACCTGAATGCTTCTACTAATAAAAACGCAACGTGGGATTCAAGTAACTTTACCTCTCTTACAAATGTCCTTCAAAAATTAAAAGAGAAAATCACCTGAAGTTTCAAAGATGTTTCAGTCAAGTGGTTAATTCTATAGTCTAGAGTCAACTACAGAGACTAAGTTATAAATTATATACTACACTTAATTGCAAGGACATTTTAACTAAATGCTAAAATACATATTTTCAAAATGACCTTACGATTTTCCACATGAGAAAATTTTTCTAATTTATTTTCTTTTTTTGGAAGTAGACTTGAATTCCTCCTTCATGAAATTTGTCTTATTTTTGAGTGAAAACTATAACATTTATGTTGTACATATAGGGGGCAAATATATGTGTGTTTTCCTGTTTTTCCATGCAGATTCCAAATTCCTTAAATGAAAAGAACCCAGGGAGTTATTTCAGAGTAGTCTAATTCTCAACATTGAACAACAAGCCATTTTATCTCCTACTGAAATGTTACCAATATTTAGTGGAAGTCACCCCAGGTTAAAAGGAATTCACTGTTCATCCCTGGATCTTACGTTAACATGGTGTTCTTAAATCTTCCACACACTTGTCTGAACCTCAGATAAAATTAGGAACATTTTAAGAATTCAATAACAATTTATTAGTAGACTTTTATATTGATTTGCTAATGAATATTATGTGTTTGTAAAAAGCAAATCACTAGTTTGTGAGAGGTTATCTTAGTACTGGAAGTAATGGCAGTTATAAAATTATTAAGAAACTTATAAATACTCAGTGTTGAGTGTTAAGCAAGTTACATAGAGTATTTTCCACATCCATGCAACTTTGTAAGATTGATAATGTTCTTATTTTTTAAAAAAGTATGTCAGAAAAGCTAAGAATCTTGAACAATTGGTAATGGAAATAATAAATCCAACTCAGGGGTATTCTGTTAATTCCCAAACAGGTGTGTTTCCGTCTACACCATAATAATAATAATAGAATCCTTCAATGAATTGAAACCATCTGTTTTAGTGGTAAAACAGAGTGAAAGTGAGCATCAGGAAAACTGAAATTAGCTATCAAAATTGAACAACAATTGAAATATCAGAAGGATAAACTGAAGATTAATAAGATTGGTTACCTGTAAGACATGGATAAGAATAAAGAAATGCAAAGTAACCTGTGTTGGGGGCACATCTCCAAGTTTATCCTTTTTGTAAAATCCTAATTTAAAAAATTCTAATATCTTACATACCCAAAAAGATAAAAATTAAAATAAAAAAGCTTGGAAGAAATCCCTGATATTGAATAAAAATGGAAAAATGCAAAAAAAAACACTCTGTATTTTAAGTAAACAGCATAATTTCACTGAAGAATGGATAGAAAGAAAGAACTAGCCCAAATGGACTTTGAATATGTTATTGGACAATGTAAACTCAGGTTAAAAATAGTAAAAATAATTACTACAAAGAATTGAACTCTAGTTAGTAGACATACATTTTTTCCCAGTGACATAGGTTAGCAATTCTGAAACTACTTTGTCTATAAATCTTAGGACTAAGCAAATAAGTAAATATATTGTGGATAATGAGAACCAGTGTTATCACTGTCAGAGAAGACACTAATGGAAATGGAAAAGGACAGAATAAACCATGTGATGTTGAATTGGAATTGGGGTAATCAATGTGAACTCCTAGACTTGAATAGCTCTAGAAGTAGAAACAGATGTGTGTGTACAACTTCCCAGCTCTATCAGCTAAGACAACTCACAAGCAATGAAAACCCAGAAGCAATGGGCACATAGAACCCAGATCTTGGTTTCTTAATACCATTCTCCCCAACAAGAAAACTGTGAGCTGGAAATGTTGGCTCACGCCTGTAATCCCAGCACTTTGGGAGGCTGAGGTGAGCGGATCATGAAGTCAAGAGATCCAGACTATCCTGTCCACCATGGTGAAACCCCATCTCTACCAAAAATATAAAAATTAGCTGGGCGTGGTAGTGTGTTCCTGTAGTCCCAGCTACTCGGGAGGCTGAGGCAGGAGAATCGCTTGAACCCGGGAGGCAGAGGTTGCAGTGAGCCAAGATCATGCTCCTGCAGTCCAGCCTGGAGTCTCAAACAACGACAACAACAACTACAACTACAAATAACGGAAAAGAAAAGAAAACTGTGAAGAAATGCCTGAATCTAGAAATAGGGCTGAAACCTAAGAAAATAATCCTGGAACATTTGGATGTGTGAGAAAATAAGAAAGTGTTAAAACAAAGGATACACGTCAAAAGACTGAAGAGTGAGCTTGAAGGGCTTATCCTGTTGAGATCTAGGACAATTTGAGACTCAAAATAAATAATGACAATAAGAATTCTAACATTTTCAATAAAATAATTCAAGAATCCACACTGATAAATAATAAATCAATAGCTAGATAAATGAACTAAATGAAAAAGTTCTTCCTTTTGACAGAAACCCAACTAACAAATATAGAAGGAGTAATGGAATTGGAAAATGAATCTTATTTTGTCAACCATGGTAATAAACATCGAGTCAAGCATCAGTTACCAAATAGATGTGAAAACTAATAGGCGGAATTTTGAAGAATAACAAGATACTTACATAATTTCAAAGTATTCCTCCAAAAGATTTTTATTAATTTTAAAAAGTAAAACGATAACTGCTATGGTTTGAATGTGTCCCCTAGATTACATGTGTTGAAAACTCAATCCGTAGTGGGGCAGTATTGAAAGGTGGGGTCATTAAAAGTTGACTAGACCATGAGAAATTAATCATGCCTTTATGAATGGACTAATCCTTTCATGTATTAGTGGATTAATTTGTTAATTGATTAATTCTTATCAGGGGAGTGGGACTAGTGGTTTTCCAAGAAGAGGAAGAAAGATCTGAGAGAGCACACTTAGCCCCCTTGCCATGTGAGGCCATGTGCTCCATCAGGACTCTGCATAGAGTCCTGAACTTGAACCTGTCCCCACCAGTAAGGAGGCTCTTACCAGATGCAGCCTCTCAACCTTGCACTTCTAAGCCTTCATAACAATAAGAAATAAATTCATTTTCTTTATAAACTACCAAGTTTCAGGTATGGTCATGCCTGTAATCCCGGCACTTTGGGAGGCTGAGGATGGCAGATCATGAGATCAGGAGATTGAGACCATCTGGCTCAACGTGGTAAAAATCTCGTCTCTACTAAAAATACAAAAATTAGCTGGGCGTGGTGGCAGACACCTGTAGTCCCAGCTACTCGGGGGCTGAGGCAGGAGAATTACTTGAACCTGGGAGGTAGAGGTTGCAGTGAGCAGAGATTGTGCCACTGCACTCCAGCCGGGCGACAGAGCAAGACTCTGTCTCAAACAAACAAACAAACAAACAGAAAACAAACAAATACAGTAACTTAAAGTGAAGAAACTTAAATGATAGCAATTTAACCAAGTATTTAATTTAACATCTTTAGTATTTTAACAGACAAATATTTTGTGCCTATTGACATGAGGCACCAAGAAGGGTATAACATCTGTATTCCTCTCCCAAATGTGCATAACCTGAATCTAGTCATGAAGGAATATCAGATAAACCCAAGTTGAAGAACATTCTATAAAATGACTATTCTGAACTTGAAAATAATCAATGTACAAGGTACAAAGAAAGATCCAGAAATTGTTGTAGATTATACATGTGATATATAATCTTAGATTTAATTTTACTTATAAAGCCTATTATTTTGTTAATTAGCAAAATCTAAATATAAACTTTCCTTAAATGATAATACTGTATCTATCAATGTTACATTTTTAAATTTCGATAATTATATAACAGAATGTCTCTGTTTTTAGAAAAGTCACATGATGTATATAGGGGTAAAAGGCCATTATGTCTGCAATTCACTGGCAAGTGATTCAGAAAAATAATGGTATACACACAGAGACACATACATAGGTACACACAGAGACACATACATAGGTACACGCAGAGAGAGCATACAAAGGATAAAGCAAATGTAGTACTACAACAGGGAAACTGTAAGAACATATGAAATTTTCAGGGTACTATTCTTGTATTTTCTAAAATTCTGCATTTATGTTAAAGTGATGGTTAATTTTATGTGTCAACTTGATTTGGCTAAGGGATGCTTAGAAAGCTGATAAAATATTATTTATCTGTGTGTCTGTGATATTATTTCTAGAAGATCTGTGCTTTTGAATCAGTAAACTTAAGAAAGACAATTCATCCTCACCAGCATAGGCAGGCATCATTCAATCCACTGAGGGCCCAAATAAAACAAGGCAGAAAAAGGATGAATTCACCATCTTCATGAGCTGAAGCATTCATCTTCTCCTGCCCTGAGACATCATAGCTTCTGGCTCTCAGGCCTTCGGACTCTAAGGCCTACACCAGTGGTTCCCTGGTTCTCAGGACTTCAGACTTGGAATGAAATATACCACTAGCTTTCCTGGTTCTCTGGCTTGCACACAAATTAGCATGGGAATATTCTGCCTCCATAATTGTGTAAGCCAGTTCCCATAATATATCTCCTCTTATATATCTGTATGTATCCTACTGGTTTTGTTTTTCTGGAGAACCCTGACTGATAAATATATACGTTTTAAAAATGAGCACTCACGCCCGTAATCGCACTACTTTGGGAATCCAAGGTAGGAGGATTACTGAGGTCAAGAGTTTGAGACCAGCTTGGGAAATACAGTGAAACCCCAGCTCTACAAAATAAAAAAATAAAAATAAAAATATTAGCCTGGAGTGGTGGCGCATGCGTATAGTCCCAGCTACTCAGGGTTCTGAGGCAAGATCACTTGAGCCCAGAAGCCTGAGGCTTCAGTGAGCTATGATTGCACCACTGCACTCCAGCCTGAGTAACAGAGTAAGATTCTGTCTCACACACACACACATATATATATAAAGTAAAAATAAACAAAAATGTGCAGTAATGAGCTTCAGATTCCTTATCCAGAAAGTTGTGATGATCTCAAGGAATTTTTGCAGATGTAACATTCTCTAATTCAATAGAACACTTAATAAACCTTCTTGGTAGCAAAGTGTTCCTTGATCATGACTCTGAAAACTGAATTCCAAAATTATCTTTATGCCAAACCAACTCTAATACAGCAAGTTCTTTCAATTTAGAAAACTCATTTTTCATAATAATAAGATACATGCTGTGCCTAAATATCATTAGATAAAATATGTTTATCTGCTGCTTTTTTAAGTGTTTAATATTGCCTTGAAATTAACGAAATTTACTGTAACTTGCTCTTTTTCATTTTTTCAATTCTTACAGTATTAGAATATCTCATGTAAGGCTTATTATTAGAAAAAAAATATTAAATACAATGGAGGTGATACGTATTTTTTAAAAGAAATGTTTACCTGCCCACAGTAAGTCAATTTTGACTCTCAACATAGCTTCATGCCTTTTAGTGTGCTTGTACGCAAGGCTGCTTTCTTATATCCTGTTTGGGTGTTTTTAGATTCGCTTCATAAATTCAGAGTTTTGAAATGCTTCAAAGACAAAACTCATTATTCTTTCAATATTTCTGCTTAAGCTGGGTTGACTTTATGTGAATTACAAATGTTGACACTAATTGGTAATTTTTAAAGAAAAAAGTATCTAGACAGCTTCTACCCCTTGAGGGGGAACTTAGATAAATGAAAACATCAACTATGGAATAATTGATACACTTGTATAATTCCGAATTTGCTGGTACAGAGTTAATATAACATTAAAATAATAGACAACAAATGAATATATGTCATTGCCTAATGTTTCCTTGTGACCATATGTCATTCTTTTTATTTGTTTACCTTAAATTACAGATGTTTAGAGCTTAAAATTGGCTCTTTGGGGAAGTAGAACAAAATTCTTTTTGTTAAAACTTTGGAAAACAAAATATCTTCATACTTCAAATAGTTTAATGACTTTATGCTTGTTTCATCTTAACTTATATCTTTACTTGTTTTTTTGTGCAAAGTGTCAATCAATCATATATGAATACTATAGTGGGATTTTGTTTATAGCAAATGAAACTGCCAAACAATAGAAAAATTTAGGATATAGATTGAGAGAGCAAACAAACTTGGAGAAAATTATCTATTGTGGGGTATAGTAAATGCACATTACTCACTGTAAACTATCCACCCTTTTTGTGCTCCATTTTTATTGGTTTCCAAAACTAAGATGGAATTATTTTGCATGGCATATTTGTCTTAAAGCTTAACATTTTGCAAAGTCCTTTAGGAGCAATAGCCCCGCAGTACCCTGACTGATATTCAATAAACTGAAAAATGAAAGAGGACATTTCTGAAGCTTTAGTGGTGCAGATGAGGAGAAAAAGGAAAGACAGTGGCAGAAGACTGGGGAGAGTAATGAGTAGATCAAAATTGGAAAGGATCCAAGAGAAGTCAGTTTTGCATTGGTATGTTTCCCCTTCTCTTTTTTATATCTTTGCATTAGTCTCAGTTTTCTTAGAACAAATAATTTTTTAACATTAAACAGTTTCCCCTACTGCCTCACTCCCTTAGCACAAACAGAAAGCTGAGTTGAAATTTGTATGAAGAACTGAGCATGCCCAGTAACCCTTAACACTTTGTATGCTGTTGGCAAGATATTACACAATATCTTTCTAATCTAATTTTATTGTTTGTGATAATTCATCTGATTGCAAACCTGGAAGCTGGCTTTTATTAGAATTTTGGCCAATATCTTGAGTCAATTAAAATGGGTTGTATCAGTCAAAGATTTTCCAGAAGAATAAAACCAACATATTATAATGTGTATACACACACGCACACACACACACATGTGCACACACACACTTAATTCTTGAATAGCATGGGTTTCAAATGTGAGGGTCCATTTATACATAAGTTTTCTTCTGCCTCTGCCACTCTTAAGAAAATAGGGCTAACCTTTGCTTCTCCTCCTTCTCTTCAGACTGTTTATCATGAAGAGGATGTGGATGAAGACTTTCCACTCAATGAATATCCACTTCCACTCAATGACTAGTAAACGTATTTTTTCTTCCTTATGATTTTCTTAAGAACATTTCCTTTTATCTAACTTACTTTATTGTAAAAGCAGACTCTACAATATATATAACATACAAAATACGTGTTAATCAATGGTTTATATTATCTGTAAGACTCCTGGTCTACAGTAGGCTATTTGTAGTTAAGTCTTGAGGGAGTCAAAAGCTATACTTGGATTCTTTACTCCGTGGGGGTAGGGGTGGCACCCTTGACCCTAAAGTTGTTGAAGAGTCAACTGAATCTACTTAAAGTCAACTGATTGTAAATGTTAATCACAGTACAAAGTCATTCACAACATCTAGACTAGTGTTTGACAAAAGGACTGAGCACCATAGCCTAGAAAAGCTGACACAAGTTGACACATAAAATTAACCATGATAATGGTAGTTTGGCACTATCCTTAACAAAATCCTCCTACAGATATTTCATAAACCACTGACAGAAACTCCCCCCTTGGCCAAACTCTAACTCAGGCTCCTCTGAGCCCTTTAGTCACTAGGCCTCTACTTGGCCTAAAAAGACTTTAACAAAACACAACCTCATTTCTAATAGGTCAAGGCCACTTCCCTAGAATGATAACAGCCCTCTGTAAAGTGTCTGCCAGAGAAAACTCGGGTTGCCATAGGAATTTGCTGTTTGTTACAGCCAATGCCTAAAGATAGGATCCCTGTGTCAGATTCTGTGGGAGGGTAGGAGCCTAAATTCAATAGGGCCAGTTAGGAAACTCTGATGGGTTTCTTATGCACCAAACTTCCTTCCCCTTTTTTGTAATGTTTTTACTTCCCTGACTCTACTGAGTCCCACTTACACCCTTATCTACAACCTAATTTTCTCTTTAAAATGCCCAGTAACATTTGTAAAAATCAAAGTTGAGTTAAATTCATACTGCACTCTTTTCTCTGTGGCAATAGTACATTAATATTTAAAATCTGTCCTTCCCACTCTAAACAGTGCCTAATTTTGTTTTTTCTTTGCCACCACTTTCCCTTCCAAAAAAAGAAAAAAAAAGGAAAAAGAAACAAACAATACATTGAAAAACAACAGGCAGAATATTTTAATTAGTTAATATAACCTAAACCCCTATGATGTCATGATGAAACCAGAAAAAATAACATATTTGAAGACAGAAAACTAAAAGTAAAGGGTTGCTAAATGATTCTTGAAAAAGAACAAAGATGACAAGGAAAAGAAAAAAATATTTTTAGAAAACAAAATAATGTATGCATATTTCTCAACAGAAAAATAAGAAATGACTATGAACCCACTTCTCTGAAATCATCATTTTTTAATTTTATGGTTGAAACACGTAATATCCCTTGAACCATAAAATTCCCAAAGTCCTTGACAACTAAGCCAAGGTTGCCTTCCTTCTTCATGGATTATCTTTCTATACTCAAATAGTTCGGCCTGATCTTTCTGTATTCATATCAATGAATGATATTATATTTCCACTTTTCTTTCCCATTATAGAGCATCTACCATTTTGTTTTACCTCTTCTATATGCTAGCATTATGTGACTGAGACATAAAAGATGATGCATATACTGTTACACAATAAAATGCTGTTTCTTTTCCTAGCAGGAATTACTGCTCTGCCTAATTCAATCCATATGTGCAATACAGAACTCTCTTTCATTTATAACTGCTCCTGAACCATGAGACAGAGTGCTATCTGTCTCTTCCTGTGATTACTCTGGATACCAATTTAGATCCATACTGCTTAGAGTGCTATTTAATAATTTTTAAAAGTCGCATCTCTTTACGTTGCTAATTAACTCCCGATTATATTCAGCTACATTTATTTTTAAGTAGAATATGTACTATATATGTGTTACTGATTTATATACATAATATGTATATGTATACTTGTCAGTTTCAACTAATCAGAAATTACATGAATATAGCCATTGAAAAAGTATTCTTGCCTGCATAAACTTTCCCATGAAGAAGTATTCTTGCCTGCATAAACTTTCCCACGTTGAGAAGAATGGAGGATAGAAAGTTGAGAAATCCTGAAAGACTAAACATAGACTCAAAGACTGAGTTGAACAAAATAATAATGCTTAGTTCCATTTAGAAAAAAAAAAAAAGTGCCACTTGCTTCCAGCACTCGTTTAATTTTACATAAACACATTCTTTGTGGCTGAAGCAAATCTGACTAATTTGCAATGTGAAAATAAAATATAAAAACTGTTCTTGGAGTTATTTCTAAGTAGAACTAAGATCAGAATTGTCTATTTTGGAAAATTCGTATTGATCAAATGAATCTTGGGCCAACAACTGTTTGAAAAACAATGTTAACATCACATGTAGGAATGGTGTTTTCTAGGATTTGACATTTTCAGGGAGGGAGAATTACAAATTTTATAAATGGAAATACCACTACTAAAACCAGAATACTATAAATAGAACAATAGAACAATGTCTTTTGTTTCAAAAGCTGATATACTAGGGCGATGCAAAAATAATAATGAAAGTGAGCTATTTCGTGGCAAAATTATCCTAGGGTAAACGCGGTAGCCACAAGTGCCACCAGCCAGTATTCTTTGGGCAAATGGGGAAGGGTTAAACTAAAAGCTGCTTTATCACCTTTAATTTAAGAGTTCACTTTTCAATCCTACACATCACCATCTATCCTCTATCAACTGGAATAGGAATGGCAGAATATCAGATAATATCAGCTTTTAAAAATAAAGGAACTTAAAAAAAACATATGGGCTGAATTGAATGTATTATATCTTTGCTGCAGAGGATATCAAGTGTTTTAAATCTACAATCTCCAAAGATTTTTGACTACAACTTAATTTATACACCTGGTGCTTAATTTCCCACCCCACCCCAACCCCACAAAGGAATATATTTAGAGTATTTTAAAATAATGGAAACATCTTAATTATCAGAACAATCCATTTGGCTGCAGTTGTGAACAGAAGGAAGTAAGTAAAAGAAAGCCCACATCCTTTCATTGTAATGATGTATGATGTAGACAACTAGGTTCTGTTATAAAACATTTTTGCTTTTGTTCAGTTAAATTTGGCTTTTCTTTCACTGGTAAAAATCTATTGTTTCTAATGGAAAGATAGGGAAAAAATCAGATGTAAGTATTCTACTTGTTAAATAATAAAAAAAAAAGGCCAGCCTTAGCCTGTGCTAATGATTTCATATAACTAAGCATATATATAACAGAAGACTTTCACAAAAGTTTCTTCCCATTTCTGTAATTATCATTTTAAAGGTTGTTTGTCAGTTATTTTCAAAATACGCAAGTTTCTTACACCACCAAGAAAGGTAGAAAATGTAGTATAATCTCTGCTAAGTGTCTCATGCAACAATAGCCATTTCAAAGCAAATTTTAAGGAAAGATTTAGATGGATAAACAGGATTTTGGTTTCTAAAGCGTACGTTGGTGATTAACAAGTCTCTTAGCTTTTTAAGGCCCATATAGTATTTCCATGTCTATAACAGAAGAGGCTGCAACTATCAAATCCTTCAAGTTTTTAATAAGTTTAAAAAATTATGCTTTTAAGTCTTTCAAATAAACAGTTTATGTCTGAAATATTTTACTGGTTCTAAAAATTAGAAAACGATAATGAAAATTTTTTAAAGTTTATGTCAAATGATTACCTTTTCTTTATCACAACCTAGCTGATAATTTCAGCTGCTTTTATAAAGTCATCAACCTGACAGTAAAGCAACTGCTATGAGGTTAAAAACAACAATGACAACTGTGTCAACAACAACAACAACAAATAGCAATGGCAAAGATAAAGATAATTTCTCAATCTGCAGGGGACCTGAAAGAGACTTCAGGATATTAAAAAAGAAAAACACAAAAAAATACATAGTACGAAATGGAAAAGTGTGGGGAGGCAACACTCAACCAAGTAAACAACAAACCTAAGTAATAATGAAGAACACTAGACATATAAAGAGTACTATTATTCTACACTGGAGAGCTCCTACTTAGTTAGTTTTTAGGTTTTTAAATTTTACCATAGGAAATAATGAAAATATCTAATTCATCTTAGAGACACATTTTTTGGTAAAACAAGGAGACTTATTTAACGTTTTTTGTTAAAACGCATGTATGTTACTAGCGGAATCAAGAAGATAGCTTTTGTTTCCTGATATTCTGCATTCTCTCAGCAATTATCTAAAATTTTTTTGGTCATTTTTGAATAAAAAATATTTAAATTAATTTAGAAACAGCAGTCAACATAGGTTCATTTGAGAAACATTTTGTTCAGCATTTATGAACGTGGTTTTAGATAAGAACTTTGAAACACAGATAGAGTTTTGGGGCAAATGGGTCCATTCCTCACTCTTCATGTCTTCAAATAAGAGAAAAGTTATAGTCAACAGATAGATCACTTCTAATTATTTGGTTGAGTTGAACAGATGACTCAACAAAACAGGATCAATTCCTTTGCACTCTGTAGCCTTATGCTTATTGAAAGAGTAAAATTATTTTCCTTATGGTTTTGAACAAATTTAACCTATTAAATCAGAGTCATATAATAAATGTCCTTCTTATTGTCAAGTTCTCTGTAAAAAAAAAAACTGTGATCATTTTCTTAATGTCAGTTGTGAAAATATAATCCTTATATATTAGGCAAGTATGATAAATGAGGTTTAGTTTTAGCATCATGAAGGTTCGTTAGATGTGAACTTACATATTCATGAGGAGCCAAGTTCCTAAAAGTTTCTAAGAGTTAATGATCATTATTAGAGAGCTGATTTTTGATAAGTTCACATTGCTAAGATATTTTGATTCAGATTGAACATAGTGGAGCCAGGTTCTTCATTTATAAGTAAAAGCAATTAAATAAGATTTTATATTTTGTTCAAGAAAACTGCTTTTGGATGTGCCCAATCTTCTAGAGTAAACACAGTATCTTTATATTCTTTAAGAAAATGATTTAGGTTCTTCTGCTTTTAGCTGTAAGTCATAAAACAATGATAGGTTTTAAAAGAGTAATTTGCTTAGAAGTAGGAAATTCCAAGAGTATGTATTTTCACTCAGTTCCTGTGCTACTGTTTTCTAGTCTCTTACGACGCGTATGCATATCCCTTCCTGCCAGTGCCAAGCAGTCTGGTTTCCTAGCACACTTTATTTAATTTCTTTTCCCCCATGGGCCAAATCAAGCAGCAGATCTTGAAACCTAGATAGACTTATTGCTAGAGATACAGCCAAGGCATAATTCTGGAGTGTATTTCTCCTTAAAATGGAAACATATGTACACTTGTGAAGATTTCTATATTTGCTACAGTAGAGCTAACCTAACCTCTCAAAAATTATATTGAATAAATGCTACTTAATAGCGTAATCAACAACTTCATGGACTTCACAGATATTTACTGAATTTCTACTTTGTAATACTTCTGATGAATACAGTAGATAAAATCCAGACCTTATTAAACATATGTGGTTACTAAACATGAGAATTTCATAAGAAAGGAGAACAAAACATTTGTCTTATTCTTGAGCCACCTGGCTTATTAAAATAGGAGCTAAGAATTTGCTGATGGAAAGCAGTTAAGAGTAAATAACTAGGCAACAGGCAACCAATAAATAAGATATATAATTATAAAGGGCATATTACACAAAAACATAAGCTCAAGGGCAAATAGATCAATGTGTTCAATGGGATTGGGGAAGGTATTCTAGAAAAGTAGAAGCTGAGAAACAGTATCATACTTACTTGGACTGACTTTAAAACAAAAAAAAGAGTAGATAGAAGCTTATCCACATAAGAAAGAATCTAAGCAAAATAATAGAAAAGGGAACAAACTGAGAACAAAACAGTGATTGATAAAGTGTCTCAACAGACCACGACAATTGTACGTATTTATTTAGATGTCTGAATAAGTGACAGGGACTAGCACCAGATAATTAGCTCCCTTAGACTTAAAAGTAAATTCAATAATTAGTAGCTAATAAATAACTAATAAAGTGGCATTCATTTCCATAGAAATAACTTTCGTCTTGATTTTTTTTTGTGATGGCTCATCCTCTTCCATACAATTGTATTTCCTACAGTAATGTGATTTACTAAATTTGTTTGACATCTATATATTGAGTTCTTCCATAGTCTAATATGTTGTTAAGTACTATAAACATAAAAATGAACAAACTGTATTGGACTTCTTAGAGCTTCCAGTAGAGGTTAGCAGGATAGAGGATAGCACAACTGTACAATTAAAGAGACATGTCAATGTGGAAGTTACTTTTGCAAGTTAATGCATTCATCTTTGGAGAAGTTTTCATACAAATAAATTTACAATTTGAAAAAAATTGTCACATGGTATCAGTCCATTTCTAATTAAGAAAAGGTTGTCATTAAGGAAACAGTCTACAGTGAGGCTCCAAGCACTGGTTTATGAATTACAGTATGCTTATGATCATTATGCATACCATATGTTAATCTCCAGATGGTCAAGAGCTTTGAAACACACTGTCTATATGTACTATATAAATAGACCTGTTTAACTTTGTCTAATGTACATCTTTCTTTGTTACATAAATTGAAAATATTTAGAAAGAACAAGGGTCTTTTCCTTTAAGAAGCCATGGCATGACCATGAGTAAATTAAGAGCACTGAAGGCAAATACATTGCTATCATTAAATGAAGTTCAGAACTACTTGAAAAAAAGACAAAAACAAACAAACAAACAAATGAACTAAGTGCAGAATACCAGAGTGAGAAGAAAGGCTTCAGAGAAGCTCACTACTGTTTCCATCTTGCAACCTAAACAGGAAACTCCGATTAAATAAAGAGCAGATTTTGATGCTTGTAGTGATTCTAAATAACAAATGGGAGGCTGGGCGCGGTGGCTCACGCTTGTAATCCCAGCACTTTGGGAGGCCGAGGCGGGCGGATCACGAGGTCAGGAGATCGAGACCACGGTGAAACCCCGTCTCTACTAAAAAATAGAAAAAAATTAGCCGGGCGTGGTGGCGGGCGCCTGTAGTCCCAGCTACTCAGAGAGGCTGAGGCAGGAGAATGGCGTGAACCCAGGAGGCGGAGCTTGCAGTGAGCCGAGATTGCGCCACTGCACTCCAGCCTGGGCGACAGAGCGAGACTCCGTCTCAAAAAAAAATAAAATAAAATAAAATAAAATAACAAATGGGAAAAATATAGGAATAATATCTAGTCTGTGTTAAAAGAATGGGCAATACAGAAATGACATATGTCAAATACCTACAATATTATCTGCCAGAATAGGAACTAAATAAATGGTAACTTGATTGAAGTTAAAATTATTTCATGTGATGTTGGTTGCACAAGAGATAATTCATTAACCTAATGGTTTTATAGATTTTTTAGCGATTGCATGACTTATGAATGAATTTTATATTCAGAATAAATATTATGTTGCCAATTACAAATGAGAGAAATGCTGGTGATATCGATTATACTAGTGCGAGGTATACAAATTATATATACAAATCACTGTCCACAGTACTTGTACTCTCATAAACAGTAGCTAATAAACTAAATGTGTTACTCAGTCTTAAGTATTTTTAAAAATATATATTGTAAAATATCAAGTAATTACTAATAATATAATATTTATTTATTGAAGTTCCTCTATGATAATTGTGATAGTCAGTATCAGTTTCCTGTTAGCACTTTCGAAAACTTACCACAAGCTAATTATCTTACAATCCTAAAGGTCAGAATTACAAAATGAGGTTTACAGTGATAAAATGGAGGTGTGGGCAAAGCTGCCTTCCTTCTGGAAACAACAAGGGAAAACTTTTGTCTTTGTCTTTGGCAGCTTTTGGATGCAGACCTGCATTCCTCGGCTCATAGTCCCTTCTTCTATCTTCAAAGTGCCTCATTGCAACCTTTGCCTCTATGGTCACATCCTCTTTCCTCTATCTTGACCTGCTTGCCTCCCTCTTATAATGACTCTTGTGATTACATGGGGACCACTTACATAATCCAAATTAATCTCCCGATCTCAACATTCTTAATCATGTCTGCAATTTCTCTTTTGCCATGTAAAATAATATAATCACAGATTCTGGGGAGTAGAATGTGGACATCTTTGAAGGATCATAATTCAGTCTACCGTACAGTCCTTAAGAAATACATTCTAATTATACACTCAAAACAACACAGTAAAGTAAGATTTGCTGTCCCTATTTTACGGATGGACAATTGTAGGCACAAATCTAACAAATAACAAGCTTCATCTCTACTCTCTCTGTAACCCTATCTTTCCACTTGAAAATTCTGCTTATTCCAATCTTTCCTATTGGGAAATCACTTACCCTTAGTAAGAAATATAATGAAAGATTGCACATTCAACCTTCCCATTGGTTTTCAAGGGTGTGCGTCAGGATGATAAAAATGAATGGCCGGCTGCATCTCCTGAATGGCTGTTTCTTCCATTGCTGGGAGGGCAATGTATCTGAACTTAGCTGATGCTCCTCCTGACACACATGTGCAGCAGCAACTGTCAACACACGAGCTTTCAGAAGCTGACATTTGCTTTCTTCAGTAGTAACTTCCTAGTGACTTCCCCTAATGACACCTTTTAAAAACCTCATCTTCCGCCTAGACCCTTCTCTGGCAAAACACTTTAAAGCTGCTGTTTCAGTGAACTCCTCTAGAGTGTTGTTCAAAGAGCAATTCCTGCTGAGCCCTCTGGTGGTGGCCACAGGGCAACACAGTTCTTGCAAAATAAAACCTTGTTCTGTGCTGCCTAGATTATACGCCATCTGATAGCAGGTTTCGAGTTAACCCTTGGCCCCATTTGACTATAACGTTAAGTGGAACATAACTTATAAAAGACTTTGGAGGCTCGCGGGAAGCCTTAAAATTATTCTCCTATGACTTCTCCCTGTCACATTAGTGCACAGGGATAATTAGGTAAAACAAGATCCAGGTTACACTAGGTTATTCCATTATTTCCTAAAATCAACGTTTCAATTAAACTCTAAAAAGAATGCGGTGTGTGTATATTACAAATACACACAGATATTCAAATGCATACACGTACATGTATATTTGGCACATATACACATACATATTTGTATACATACAAATACAGTATGTATATTATATATGCACAATGATACATCAAGGGATATATTCTGACTTGATACTGTTAACTTCAGTGGAGGTAAATCTAGTTGAGCCACCCTAGTATTTTATCTCAGCTTAGGTAATACCCTCTCCTGGAACATTTCTGAGCCCTTCCCTCAAGGCTACAGAACTGCCCTATATATAGCTCTATCATTGCACTTGCTTAACATTGCCTGCTTTAGTCAATCTGCCTGACTTAAATTATACTATAGGCAACTTGAGGGGACAGACCATACATTATTCATCTGCATAATTCCTGAAACATGATAGAAGTTAAAAAATAATTGGCTGTCTTAAACAGGCATTCAGTCATACTCCAGTTACCTGAGGTCAAGGCCAGCTGTGAAGTGCACTGGATAATCCAATAAGGCATTTGGACTTACTCAGTGACTTCACACCTTTACTGGTGACAGGCCCATCACACAGCTGTTCAGATTTCTATATTTCCATTTACTTGTATCCATCTCTAGTTCTCGCTTTCCATTCTTCCTTTGCATTAGTTTGTTATTGCTCATGGAAGTCTAGGACTGTTCAGGTCTGGGGCTAGATATTGAAGATGATACTAGAGAAAAAAATCAGTAGAATATTACGAAATAATCCAGAAAATATGTTAAGTAAACAATTTTTCCCTAGCCCCCATGCGAAGATTTTAAAAAGGAAGAAAACAAAAGCAAAAAGCAAAATGAATGCAAAATGCTACAGAAGCCAGCAAGCAAAAACAAACCTAATCTTGTTTTCTTCCAATTTGGAGAAATTTCAACATAAGAACCATGCTGGCCAACTTAGGCTGCATGCAGATCCCATTATGTAAGTTCACTGATTACTTGGTTCAACCCACTTGAGGCACCAGAATCTTGGCCACAATGTTAGTTTGGTTGATTTGTCAGGTAGCTTTCTTTAATAATACCACAAGGGGTTGTGGCTTTTGGCAAGAATAGAGCTACTTCTAGCTTAATTGTCATACGAAATGTTCCCTAAAGCACAGTAGCCACTGACCTTATGCTGCTTCCTATGACACACTTTTAGTTATCCCTCCTGAGTGTAATAACACGCCCTGGTGTTGCTGTTTAACAGCTTAAGACCACAATAGATGGTCCTGTCACCACTGTCATTTCACCTCTTCTGCAAAGAGAAAAACATCAGGAGTATATCCCTCAGACCTCTGAACCCCTATTTTATTCTTTCTGAAACAACTTCCAGTAGTGATCCTTTGTCCTTCACAGAATGGAGATTCTTAGCATAAAGCAATTCAAACACTACCTTTTCTTCTCCAAACTCTTCAGAGTTTCCACATCCTAGTGTATTCTCTCTTCCCTCCAAGCTGTCAAAGAATTCCATGTGTATTTCTCTCCAAGTACAGCATTCATTTTTTCCCTCTTCACAAGTTCCTTAAAGATAAGAACTATGCTTTATATACCTTTCCATTTGCTATAGCATTATTTAACAACTATATTCTATTGATTCCCTATTTGAACATCAAGGTTATGGTGGCCTCATTTGTTCTAAGAATTCTATGGTATATAATGTCTCCATGGTACAATGTACAGCATTTAATTGAAGCTATGATGTTTGGTAAATGCAGTAGAACCAATCTTTATTTTCAGCAGTAACTTCAAATTTTCAAAGAACTTCAGAGGGAGGGTCAACAATTTGGAAAAATATTTTTCCTTTCTACTGGAGAAATGTATTATAATTCCTCAAGATCTGGCCTTACCCATACTGTTTTCCAGTCTCTGACAAAATCCAGAATGCACTGGACACCTCTGGTTGTCACTGGTTTTCCAGGAAAAGGTTTTATCCAAAGGCTCTTCCTGATAGGGTATGGCTTAGGCAGCAAAGTGTTCTTCCAAAGAGGGAAGACATTCTTGCCTGTCCAGAGATAGTTCTGTCATAACACCTGCCAGAAATGCATTCCTACTGATTCATTGTCTCAGATATTCTGGCCTTTTACATATTAAAAGAACCCATTAGGATGGAGAAAATTGTGATAAACAGAAAAGGGTTAGATTTCAAAGAAATACTGGGTCAAATTTAAAGCATTGAAGAGTTAGTAGTACTTCAGATCCTTTAGACACAAATTTAAATAAAAATAAAATATTAAAGCATAGAACAACTGTAAGGAAGTGTAACAAATTTCTACTCATCTGCTTACTTACTGTAAACATGTTGAAACTTTTTAAAATGCAAAATAGGAGATTATTTTTAATAATTCAACCCTATTTGAGAGGTATTCTTTGTATCTACCAATTGGGTAACTGGCATTACTAATATGGACAGGAAATGAAGATGACAATAATATTCATTTATTTCACAGTCTTACGAAGTCTGGCCTTGAACTAAATTTAAAACTGTGTTTGACCACCCTCTAAATATAAAATAAATCTAATTTCACCTCCTATTTCAGACATCTCTTCTCCGCTTTCAGATTATCCCACAAGACTTCTTAGCTGAGACTCCCAGCTCCCTTCTGTTCTTTGTTGCAATGGCATTCAGGATTAGGATTAATTTTTGGAAAGTATACTGAGAGTCATATACTGTACTATGGATATTTTATATACTACACAATTCTTAGAACAAATGAACAAACTACAGCCTTGATATATCTGAGTGCTGATTCTCATTCAGGATCGGTATGACGTATTGTGCCTCTGATTTTCATCACTAAAAATAGCCCATTATAATAGCTGAACAAGATAATGGCTTGTAGTGCAGGACCTGGTATATAACAGCCAGATTTCTAGCTCAGGCTCACATGCTGAACAATGATGTTCATTCTGCTTCAGCAATAGACCAGTTGGATTTTAGTCATGGTCCTAAGTGCCAGCAAAATTCTAAGCAGCCTCCATTTCCAGCCATATATCCCAGGAAAGTCATATTTGTTTCCACTGCTAAGATATCTTTCTCATATTGTTTGCCTTTCTGGAGTGGGGAAAAAGATAAAATGTGGGGTGGGAGTTAAAAAATTCAGCATCCAAAAACGATAGGGCTTTGCTCCAAGTGTAAAGAGTACATTTGAGACTTAAAACTCCATGAAGAATGTGTCTGAGGCTTATACATAGCACTTTATATAGATTCAGTTCAGAAACATTTAAACAGCACAAAGTTATGTAGCCAGGATGATATTAACATCCAGAGGTAAGAATTGTGTTCAGGTAAGCTACCCAACACCAATTACCAACATTAATTCTGTTACTAATTAAGACACTAACTTGTTCCCGAACTGTGAAGCTTTTGAGTTTTCAAGTGTATAGGACACATTTATATGAATTGTTGTTTCTACAAAATTTCCTATTTCATCCCACAAATACCCTCTAAAAGCTATTACATTTTATTGCATTATTTATTAAGCAATTGAGCTCAATCATTTTATGCCACATTTTATATTCTAAAGACACATTGTATTGTCTTAAACATCTTATACTTGATCCATTTTGTATGCACAGCTTATTATATTTATAGATGGACATTTACATATCTGATCAAGTACAAACCATCAGCACACAATGCAACATGATACCTTAATTTAATTCAATTTCACTTTCAACTGGTTCCATCTTTAAATATTAATTTAGGTAAATGTGAGTGCACAATAGTGTAATTACTTCAAGCAAAAACACATTTCATCTATTTTCAGAACTATAGAAGTAAAATGTGTGTCTACTTTCCAACTATAAAAAATATATTGAAAGTTGTCATGCCCTCAACACTCCTAGTGGCTTCACTAAGAAACAGAACGTGATGATTTTAAATACAGTTTCATAGACACATTTGGTCACTTTCTAACCAATAAATTTACACAATCAAGGCTTTCTCTGTGACTATTTATGGCAGAGGTTGAAAATTGCCTGAAAAAGTCATCTGGAGCTGGTGTCTGGATATGCTTATTTTATCCCACACACAAAAAAGGGCTCGACATTTCAACATTAAACAAGTTTGTATAAAAGTCAAAATCAGAGATCTTGTACCACCTAGGCCACATTCTTAAAGGGCAATAATTTCCTGGGCTTAGGTGGCAAATGTTTCACTCCCTTTAAATGGATGAGGCAGAAGCACAGCAGTTTGCCACAGCCACACTGTATTTCCTAGTTTAATACTTGTACAATGAATATATAATATTTGGGAGGCATTTGTGTTTGTTATTCTTCATCTATGATGTCTATACTATGGAAGAACACAAACGCAGATATCTTTTTGAAGAGGGGACAGATCTGCATAAGTACTAGCGGGAATGCTGTCTTGGAAACACCTAACGGAGAAACTCTTCCAAAACTGTCATCAGTTTTTTACATGTTTATGAAATGAAAATCCCACATGTGTTCTTTAGTATGCCTCACTGTTTCAATCTCCCCTCCACCATCGCCCCAATCTTCATTGTTCCCTCTTTCTTCAGCTCAGGTTAACGTGGAACATTGTATGTAAACAGAGTAGCATCATTCAGCAAATACTGAGTAAAACAGCTAAGGGAATTTAAGAAAAAAAAGGGCATTTCTTTTCTAACTCTAGGAAACTGCAGTAAAATGTAAACAGAAAACAGGAGATAATTTACACCATGAAAATGTTTGATTTTCCTTAATTATTTTAGTGTGCTCTTCCCCAGCTCATTACATATTAATGTGATTTGAGACAATCTTGTTCAGGCTGTTTTCAATCATAGCTGTGAGGCTCTAAGTAAGGCATAGAGCCTTCCTGAGCTTCATTTACCTTTTCTGTTAAAGAAGTTCCTGGTATAAGTTTTAAGAGCACAGAGTGAAGTGTCACACTGCCTGGGTTTGAATGCTGATCCTGGCATTCATTTTGAGACCTAGTGCAAGGCACCTGAAGCCTCTGGGCCTTGGCATCTGCACCTATCCAATGAAGATGATCACAGTAGCATCTCCCTCCTAGGGTTAATTTGAAGATGAAGTGAGCTAATATTGCAAAGCACTCAAAAGAGTGGCTGGTATATACTAAATATTATGTTAGATTTTGTTAACAATAAATAAAACTGTCAATATAGCTCAGATTATGTCCAAACAAATCATCAGCTTTCAAATTCCATCTACTTTGATTTCATATCTGTCAGTTGATAATAATACATTAATTAAAATACCTCTTTAAATATGTGATATTAAAGAAGTTACCACTATTAATAATGCTGATTTTATTTTTTAATTATCATAACCAAATATTATTTAAAGGAGCCTGTACACAATACTTCTAATTGTGAAAAATAAAGAGAAACTTAAATATGGAAATTCACTACTCAAAGTAACATCAGTTACTTAGAACGGTGTAAAGCTTCAGCTCCATTTTAAAACACAAACAACTTAATATCTGTATGTCACTTCCCACGTGACAAATGTAAGTTGAGAAGTTGAGAGTTTTATTGCACTCTTATGCTGAGAATTTACATTGATGTTCAGTAAGCAAAATCTCTTATTGGATAACTGTCCTGACTTTTTTTCAAACCTAATTCTACTATCCACTTTTCTTTATCTATGCTTAGAAAAGTTACTAATTACGTTGTGGGTTTCTCAACTTTAAAAAGACTCTGACTTCTTTAAAATGATTCTGAAATTCTTTATACTTACTATGGTTTTAATATTCTTACATATAAAAAAATTCATTCCAGAGAGTTTTAATTTGCTGTTTAATTCAAGGATGATGATATGTCCAAAAATATTGAAATGTCTTACTAAAACTAGTGACCTAATTCCATATGGAAATGTAATTTGAAACCAGTATGGTTCTGTGCTAGAATGTTTCAAGTTTTTCCTGTTTCAAATAAAAATCTATTTTAAATTATACTCCATGAGTCATGGAGTATAATTGCCAAATGAGATTTAATTCAGAAAGAATAAATATTTCTATGAATGCTTACAATAACGGAGCAGGAAGGAAATATATAGTACAACCTGTCTAATGCCATTATTAAAAGGGGAAGTCATTTAAAACCAGACAGGTTAAGTGGTCAAAAGTTTATTCAACAAGGCAGCATAGCAGCCCAAACTGGAAGCGTGTCATCCTACTTACCATCCATTTTGTCATGGATGGTCTTTAATGTGAGCCAGAATATTAAACAAGCCTCTAATAAAGACAAGTGAACGAAATTTGCACACAAAGTGCATTGTTTTCGTCATTGCTTCTATAAAACACTGAAACTTATTAACATTGTTGACCACTGACTAGTAAAAAGGCTAATAAAAATTTTATTGTCAAGTTATATTATTGGTCCACAGGTTCAAAGTGTTTGCTGCAGGTATTTTTTTAACACGAAGTATTTTATACTCAGATATCTCATAAAATAAATTTCAAATTTTAGAATGGTAGGCCTGCTGTACTCTGTCAAAAGAGTAAAAAAAAATAGCTGTTGTCTAGATACAGAAATTATTGTTACATCTGCTATCATATCTCAGGATTTTTGGATCAATTATACATCCATAAACACAAACACATACACACAAGAGCACAATTCAGTGTTTATATGACATATGTGCCCTACAGAAATTAGGTGCAATGTGAAGGAAACATATTTAGGTCTTTTATATGATTAATAAACTGCGATGTATAATAATTTAATACAAAATTGTAAAATACAGAAAACTAAAGAATATCATGCATATAATCAATCTTTATCAAGCCTAAATCACAAGTAGGAGGAATACTTGAAAAATCAGTGCACCGGCCGGGCGCGGTGGCTCACGCTTGTAATCCCAGCACTTTGGAAGGCCGAGGCGGGCGGATCACGAGGTCAGGAGATCGAGACCACGGTGAAACCCCGTCTCTACTAAAAATACAAAAAATTAGCCGGGAGTAGTGGCGGGTGCCTGTAGTCCCAGCTACTCGGAGAGGCTGAGGCCGGAGAATGGCGTGAACCCGGGAGGCGGAGCTTGCAGTGAGCCGAGATTGCGCCACTGCACTCCAGCCTGGGCGACAGAGCGAGACTCAGTCTAAAAAAAAAAAATCAGTGCACTTTTCTAAACGTAGATCTCAAAAGTACTTTTAAGGATGTGTGCAACACATGAGACCACACACACAGCTTTTAACTCACTCTTTAATTTTTATGTGATGGTCTTTGACTTGGTTAAGTGAGTGAGACTTAGGTGATTTTGGCTGGTGAAGAATTTTGCAATTTTACAATTAAGAGGAATATGAGTCAGGGGAATTTAGAGGAATTCATTACTTACCAGTGTTTTAACATTACTGCTCTCAGGTTTACATTTCCTATTCCCCTGCTAGCATCAGCCAGAGAACATTCTCTACTTTTAAAAATAATTTGTTTAATTGTGATAAGAACAAAGATCTACTCTCTGAACATTTCCAAGTGTACGATACAGTATTATTAACTATAGAGATACTGCATTACAGCAGATCTCTAGAATTTATTCATCTTGCAAAACTGAAATTGTATACCCACTCATTGGCATTTATCCGACTACATCAGGCCCACCTAGATGATTTTCCTATCTTAAGTTCAATGATATTAGACAATATAATCACAGGAATCAATTTCCATTATATTTACTAGTTCTAGACACATTCCAAAGGGATGGGATTACTCAAGACTGACGCTATCACTGAACATTCTTGGAATTCTGCCTAACACAGCAGAAAATAGTTCAACCATGACCCAGATTCACAAGCTTTCATTAAGTCCAAAAAGGAGGCCACTTATTGTTTATATTATATATATAGACTGTTACAATGCACAGAGAACCTGATACTAATAATGATAGCAAAAATTTATACAGATTTTTTCCACAAATGCTTTTACAAAAAGAAAATCTAGGTGACTTTTATTATACCAATTTTCCCGAGGTAGAAATGGAGCATGAAGAATTTTAAGTAAACTCTTTTCAATTTCTATGAGAGGAAAATTCAAAGAAAACTCTGATTCTAAATGTATTACGTTTTACTCTACACAGAATTATTTATTGTTACCCAAATTATCAAATATGATTGATTTTCACTGTCAAAAGTAGAGTGATTATATCTTAATGCCTTATGGTTTGACATAACTACATGAGTTACAAATAATATAAATATTAAAATTGAGATATGGTGAAAGTTGATGTGAGTAATGTTTACGTACATCTTTGAAGCAATAATGGTTTTGAGTATTACAGATGAGAAGACAAGGTGAGGACTCTCGATTCTGAGCTCTTCTCATCTTCAGGTGAACTGTGTCTCTTTAGTCTCTTTAGGAGGCTTTCCAACTGCTTGAGTTGTGGAGATTAGACTTTCCTCTTTGCTAAACATCTGGAAGCTTATTTTGACCTATTTAGATTTCCAGGTGTATTTCCTTGGTGTTACATGTCAGGAGTTGTATCCAGGAGAAAATAAAAAATTCCACTCATCACACTTTCTCAACCTGCTCAATGCCCAGGCTATTTAATTTCTAAAAAATTGTGCTGGTTTCTTTTCTTTCCTTCTTTTTTTTTTTTTTTTAAGTCAGGTGACTGTTACAATGTAGCTTCATTACCAGAGAACTAAGTAAATGAGGTATCATTATATGCAGATCCAGAGGGACATTGAAATAGTTTAAGACAACATATCCCCTGCTTCAGGATATGTTTTAAACAGAAATCTTACCTCTGTTATTTTTCTGCCAGGTTAAAGAAATCTACAACTTTAGTAACTAGTTGGCCTTAATATATTGCTTGCAGAAACTTGTACAAGGGATCTCAATGATTGTCCCTGGGAGAACTATGCTTGAATAAGATTTACACTTAAATAGTTCATGCAGTGTTGATTTTTGTGTGTTGGTCTTCTGAGGAAAGAAGAGTGCTTTATACGCCATGTACTTCAGCCTTGGTGGCCTTGGAATGTCTTACAGAAGACATCTTTCTTCTATAGATTATTTAGCACAGAGTCTGATTATATAGCACACATTTTAAGAGTTTATGTGTCAAAGTGAAGAACCATAGAGGAATTATTGAACATTATATTTTCAGATGGAAAGCTAATCATATCTAAGAACAATAGGGGCAGCACACAGCAGATATTAAAAAAATATGAAAATAATAGATATGTATATATAAATGATAGATGGAAGAGAGAAAACAAGGGGGGAGAGAAAAAGAAAAAAAGAGTGAGAAAACCAAGTTACTAACTTTTTCTATTACAACTTTTCAAATTCTTAGATTTAGCAAGGTAAAAAATTTAGAGATTTTTTTCCTCCAATTTTAACATCTGGATAAGACAATGAAAATACATAGATGGGTTTAGTAGAGTACTTCTTCCAACTATAAATCAGAGCATACATGCTTTGCCTATATAAGCACCACATTTTAATCCACAGTTTTCAAGTTAATATATAAAATTTAAAAACAATAGCAGTTATGATTGGTGTCTTAGACCTGATAAGGACAAAGAATTTTTATTACACAAGAAATATAAGAGGATTTCTGACCTTTATATTTTAAAAGAAGAATAAGATGAGTACTTATTGAAAGAGAGTAAGTTAAAAGTTATCACAAGAGTCTTACTTTATTCACTTCCATTAATACATATAGAACATTCCAGGTAAAACATTCCGTATTATAATTCTCATTCTGATTCATTATATTATTAGCAGCAAGATATCTTCCAAGGTTTATTAGAAAATCGTAATAATATCTCAGCAAATTTGACTCTGAAGTTGGCAATTTTGATAAATTCAGTTTAATTCTTAATCCAGCCAAAATGCTGGTATATCAAACCAAGTTTTCTTAAAGTATATTAAAAAAAACTTTAAAATAACACAACATTGGATTTAATTTAAAATGATAATTCATTTCTATTGACTTTAGCATAAGTGAAAATATGTCATATTAATTCTGGAACTTACTAAGGCATTAATTTTGATTTTAGTAGATGTTTATATATTTTTTCCAGCTTATTACAGTCAGATGAATCATTTCCTCCTGCTTTGATATTGAATCACTAATTACTTTACTTGGTAGCTGTCAAACAATATGTATCATTAAGTTTATTTTTCTCAGTTAGTTTGAAGCACCATGTAAATGAGACCAGTGGAAGGAATTTGATACTCATTTGGCTTGGCTTATTGTTGAATACAAACAGAAATGTCCTCCCTGAAAAAATGATTGCTTTGAACATTGTAATTAAATAAGTTCTCTTATATTTAAAACATGCACAATAGTATATATTTTCTGTTTTATGAAACGTGGTAGATGCCTTATAACAAAAAACTTTATCTTAAACTGTAAGAGGTCGGTGTTGAAGAAGTTATAAGTTCTTCATCAGCGAAAAGCGAGTAGATTAGGAGACAGATATTACTTTGGTTATAAATTTACTCCTAGGTATATATGTGACTTTACAATTATTTATTTTTTTCTGAAAATCAGTTTCTCACTTTGACAATTTAGGCAAACTAACTGGGCTCTCAAAGGATCCCAATATCTCTTAGAATAGGCAAGGGTAAGATTATGTTGGTATAATGTGGAAAAAAATCAAAATATTCCTGGTACTTTTCTTAAGCTTACACAAATGTTTCTGAAGATCCAGCCCACTTTCTAACCCCAAAAGGCTACTGTCCATGCTGCAACACGGCAGCTGGCCGTGCACCTTTTGTCTTCATATCATCTGGAACATAAAACTTTCTTGAATGACGTAGCAGAGAAAGAAAATGCTGGTGGATCTTGCCAAAGCAAGAATGTGCTTTGGGACGGAAGTCATACATAAACCCTTTCCCATTCATTTCTTTGGTCAGAGTCTGTCACACAATCCTGCTGATTTACGAAAGCTTGTAGAAGAAAGATGAGTAATTCTGAAAGTCTTTGTGGGTGACAATTATATCTAACATATTCCCTTGTAGCTCTAACTTCTAATGATTCCCTCATGTGATTCCCTGATGCCTTGACATTTTCCAGGGAATAAGTACAGAACTGTGAAAATTTTACCAGTAATAAAAACTTAAGACTTTCTGCATTTTCTCAAGGTATATTCACAAAGAAACCCACTCTTGAAGTTAGGTATGACAGACATCATTCGTATCTCGCAAATGAGCAAATTGAGGGACAATGTAATAAGATGAAATCATAAAATTACATCTATAAAGTACACCCATCTGCTCAAAGGCAAAGCTTAGAATCTAATCTGAATCCTAGTGAAGCATTCTTATTCATAAGATGATGTTCTATGCGAATGTAACTAACTGGACAATCCTAAGAGAACTTTTTGTTAGGAAAATCAGCTTGAGATCAGTACAACAATTTGAATGAACACACATAGCTTTTATTTTTAATAAGAATATGAATTTTCCAAAGTGGAAGGTATTCTTTATTTTCTGTTGACTTCTTGTACAAAATTGAAGATAGGACAAGACATTGTTACTCAGCTCACGTGCTCCACTCATGTGCTCACAGACAAAATCTGTTTCTCTTGGGGTGTATTTAAATAAATCTGCACACCAATTTGTGATACTGTGCTAAGTTCCCTCAAAAAACTGTAACTTACAAAATATTTGAACAAGCAGGTCTTCAGAGATTATTTGGCCTAAAACCCTTATTTGCAGGTGAGATACCTGAGACTCAAAGAGATCAATTTGTTTTTCTGCTGCTACAATACCTGTCAATATTCACATTGTAGCATAGATCAACCCTAAACCTAAGTCTTAATCCAATAAAAAATAAGCAAAATTGAAGAAGGCATAAGAGATCATTTGAGGAGTTGGTCTTAGAATATTTCCAATAATAAAATTCATATGGGTTGATTTTTAAAGTAAGCTCTTTGCAAATAATCTTCTCTCATTCCTATACATGTTCTCTTTATTTCCCCCCCGTTACCATAAAATAACAAATATAATCAAATAGCCCCCTTTCTGGAAGATCAGTAAGTTTCTGTTTAGCAGAGCACAAATTTTGCAGTGTGGCCTATTGAACATTGCAGCCTGGCTTCCATTTGCTTTCCAGGTTCATCAGCGATCTTTACAGCCCATGTCACAATCACACAGAATTCATTAATCTCTGCACATATGATGATATTTCACAACTCTTTGCCTTTGTTATTGCTATTGAGTATTCCCTGCTTTCCAGTCCATCCAGGTCCTATCATTAGCCATCCCTCATCTCAAACGATGCCTGTCAGTGACAACTCTCTCATCCCCTAGGGGTAAATCTGTGCTCCTACAGCATATTGTTCATAACACTATTAAAGTTTTGCCAAGCTCTTCTGCAGTTTTCTTCTGTTTCATCCAGTAGACCCCTTAAGGGCAGGCAGCTCATTTGAAGCATCTCCTTTCCCAGTGATATCACAGTATGCGGCACCTAATAGCTGCCTAATACATTTTGTAGAAGGGTGGAACCATTCGCGAATTAAAACTTTTAACATAACACAACACTTTACAAATCACAAAACACTTTTCATATTATGTCACCCCCTCACCACAGGGTGCCCATGTATTTCTAATTCATACACCGAGTCAGCCGTGTGTGTGTGTGTGTGTGTGTGTGTGGCCAGGATTTCAGGGGGTGAGGAGTAGCATGTTGGGGTTTAGTTTATAAGGAGTCCCAGAACAGAAGAAAACAACTGGTAATTGGAAAATGAGTACTTTTAATAACATTTAACCTATTCTCTTGACACATCTGTGCCTTTTACTGACTTATCCAGTTGTGATCTTCTCACCTTCTGAATGCCATGACGACAGATACACAGCAGTAATCTAAACTAGCAGCTAGACACATTTTCTCAAACTGTAGAAAATGAGGATTTCAAGTCTGCCCACCAATTTCCCTTTGTAAGGTGTTTCAGTCCTTATGCTCACTGACCTTATTTCCACTGTGTTAGTTTATATTGCTCTCCGCTTGAGGAGTTTAATGAGTGCATCAATTCCACTGGCTGTTCTCATTACAGTATCCTTGCATATGTGCACCTTTTTAGGATAAAAAAGATTACCATGGGCCTAAAAAAAAAGGATTTTGAGGTCTTCTATCTGGATTTTATAGTTTTTCTTCAATTATTAGTTTCTCTACCCAAATTATAATATTTGGGACAAATACGCTGGTATGTCAAGAATAAATTCACGAATTCTATGTCAGCCCAGCTAGAAATGGAAAGAACATGAGATTTCAAGTGAAGCAACCTGTTCTACCTCCACTACCTACATTTTGTTTGACACTGGAGAAGTTGCTAACTACATTTAGCCTCAAGTTCTTCTGCTAAATGTAGATACTAATTAGATACAGATTCTGTCAGAATCAAGCGAAGGGATAAATGTAAATGTGCCTTTTTATATTCAAGGATGTATATGAATTTCACGGTAAAAAATTATATATGCACATTGTCATCGGTTCTTGCTAAATCCTATTAGGTATTGACTTGCTGCCTCTGAATGCAGTCACAGAATATAATTAAGCACATCTGACATGTAGTTCTGTCTCTTTAGTCGGGAGCCTTAATGGGTGACATTGTGCAGCTCACAGTAACCTCAACCAAGTCTGGCTTCCATCTTTAGAATTAAGAGATTCTGAGAACCATCCCTCTTCAAAGGATATAAGTATGACACTTGATTAAGGACCCAGTGGAAGAACATTGCAGACAAAAGCATCGAAAAAACCTCAGGCCCTGGTGAAGCACGATTGAGGTTTTCCAGGAAAAACTGAGTCTAGTGGGACTGTGTGAAAGAACTTAAATTACAGTGGTAGAAATAAATTCAGAAAGATATACAGGAGCCTTTAAGTCCTTGTATCGGTAACAACTTTTTTTTTCCTTACGAAAGTCCCACAGTCTGGGAATTACAAGTGCTATCAGATCCTGTACCAAATTAACCACATTTAGTCAATTATTCAACCTCAAGATCTATAAAAGTGGTCACTGAGTATGAAAAAGGTTAATAGCAAATTTTTTTAAAGAATAATTATGAAAACCTACATGTATGCTCCAAAATTAAGGGGACAAAGAAAACTGTACTTAGTTCATGCCTGAAAGGTCTCAAAGGAAATAAGCCACTCTTTGACTGATGATAGTCGAAATGCGGGCGTTTGCCATGTGGCCAGCTGTGAAGCCTTTGACAGCAGGCTTTGAGTAGCATTGAAAAAGTCTCTGCCTAAGACGATTTTTTCCCAAATGTGAGGCAAGCTCATTAGAAAGTGGCTGAAGGTGCCTCATCATATGTAAAGTAGGCACAGCTCAGTGGTGAGTGAGAGGAAATCAGGGCATTGAAAACAGGAAAAAAAAAAAAAGCCGCATAATGCCAGATCACTGCTGTTCCAGTGTAAACACAAAAGTCCCAAAATGAGAGTGAAATACAATTCCACTTATTTTTGTATTTATTTACGGTCTCACTGACTCTTTAAAATTTATTCATGAGTGTAACCCCCATGCCACTGAATGGAAACTTCAAAAAGCTTCCCAAATTCTTTAAAGTAGGCAATACTATTCTTTCTTTATGATGCATACCAGGTCCCCATTCAGAAATTACATTATATTGTTGAAGATGGTAATTGATAGTCATTTAATTACAAGAAATCTCCCAGCAAACACATTCTCTTCTCAATGTGAAGGACTGAAATTGTCAGCTCTTGGCATTTGAGAAAGGTGTAGTCTTTTTTGTCTTCTCTTTCTGGTTACATCTTCTCTCATTGTAGGTGGGGAAGGGATGAGGTATGGATTACTTGGCTGTATCCTCTCCTGGCCTGATAGTGGTTAAAATAGTCTCTTTCTCATGGATTCTTCACAGAGTCCCATCTCTGGACATCTGTTTCTTATACTTCTTTTATCCGGAGTAGATACATATCTATTTAGTCTGCTTTTTCAGTCCCCAGTAATTTGCTATTTACCACCGGTTTCTTGATGCTGGGGTCTCTTCACTTTTCTCTTTGAATCTTTTGGACAGGACACTGGACAGTCCCCTACCAGCTTTCTCTCTTGCAGAGTCACTGCTGATCTATGGAAATGCACATATCTTGGCCTAACTAATTCTGGAAGAACATGCTACCTCAATCTGCACACCTTTATCTTCATGTTTCCTTAGTTACTGCCAGTCCCTAGTCCATGATGATCTCCAATTTAAGGAAAACAAATCTGCCTCTCTGAAATAAATTAAAGAGGAGCCTTTTAGAAAAGAAAATCTTAAACTCTTTGAAACTTGATAAAAACCACAAATATTGGTATCTGCTGAATCACCATCTCAAATAAACTCATTCTTCTGAGTCTTCAGTTTCTAACCCTAGATGAAATCTGGATCAAATCTCAGCTTTAATGGCCACCATTAAATATGAACTAATAGTCTGATTTTTCAGGCATTCAAAAGTCCAGGTCAATCCAAGCCTCAAATTCTCCTACACTATTAATGTCTTCTTCCCTCGCTCGGGCCTGACTCAGGTCTAGAAGCCTCCAGTGGGAAAAATGCATTTTCAGCCTTGATTTTTCTTTCTCACATTGCATTCCCCCTGCTCATTGACTGCTCTTCCTCTCTTCCGCAAGGTTGATCTTTTTTTATTTTTTTTTATTTTATTAGTATTATACTTTAAGTTTTAGGGTACATGTGCACAACTTGCAGGTTTGTTACATATGCATACATGTGCCATGTTGGTGTGCTGCACCCATTAACTCGTCATTTAGCATTAGGTATATCTCCTAATGCTGTCCCTCCCCCCTCCCCCCATCCCACAACAGTCCCCGGAGTGTGATGTTCCCCTTCCTGTGTCCAAGCGTTCTCATTGTTCAATTCCCACCTATGAGTGAGAACATTCGGTGTTTGGTTTTTTGTCCTTGCGATAGTTTGCTGAGAATGATGGTTTCCAGTTTCGTCCATCTTTGTATATTTTAGAGGTGTAGGGAAATGAGGAGTTAAGAATCCAGAACAATATTTATATAGTAGATTCATTGCTAATGCTATCCCAGCTGTGGAATGCTCTCAAACATGACAGAATTTTAAATATTGGCTCTTTCTTTCTCCTGTGGGGGGTGGGTGTGTGTGTGTGTGTGTGTGTGTGTGTGTGTTGTATGTATGTGCTGTGTTTATGTAGTGTTTATTCTTGGAGGTATTTACTACCTGACTTTCCTTTTGGTAGACATCTGACCTCTGACCTCCATCTCAGTCCTTGGATTTCAGTGGTCTACTTTTCACAGATTCTTTATTTTATATTTATTTTATTTTACGTTGCTAACACCTCATTCTTCTGTGAATCTTTTGGTGAAGGTGTCCTTTTCTGATGACTCTAGCCTCGGGTACATTCCATGGAGCCTACACCTAACCCAGCGTAGCCATCTGCCTATGTGTTTCACTGGTGGGATGTGAATTGCTCCTACTCTGTCTCTTTCTACCTGCTCTGTTTTCAGTTGCTTCAGGCTCATTCCTGCTTTTAATTTTTTCCAAAATAGAGTAAATTACTAGTTCTGTGCCCACCAATCTCTCTCAAATCTGTCAAATATATGAAGTCAAGTAGTTAGAGAATGGAGAAATCAATGCCACTTAAGAATTTCAAGATTCCTGGAGAGGGTGGTATGTGAAACAGATATGGCTTAGACAGAAGCAAGAGAACAGAAAGGTATGGTAGGTGAGCAAGCTTGTTAGGTTTAAGAGTAAACTTTATAATTATGTAGACCTAAATTTGAACTTAATTTCTGATATCTATTACCTGGTTAAATTGAACAGCTATTTTAGTTGTTAAGGCCTCCATCTCTTTTCTGTAAAAGGGCATCAATATTTTATATTTCATAAGGTTGTTACAAATGTTAAATTACTTAAGGCTTGAAAAGACTTAACACCTAGTTGATAGTAAGCACTCCATAAATTATAGCTTGAAATAAAATATGGTAAAGTATATAATTCTGGAGTTTGATTTTAGTTCATGCAAGGATATAAAAAAATTAAATAAATATTATTTAAAAGTAAGAAGTTATCTTTGGTTAGCAATGACCAGTTCATTCTCACACACTAGGTGTTCCCTTAGTACCTGGTACATTATCTTTTAATAATCTCGCAGTTACTGGTCTTCTCCAAAATACTATGGGCTCTTTAAAACAGACAATGTATCTTGTTCATCCTCCATCCTTGGCCCCTGGCACATAGTGTCTTTAAAAGGAATTTCCTGAATGAACACATTAAGATATTATCTACTGATTATTCTCACAAGTTAAAAATTGGTACAATTATTATTAATAGGTATTGAGCAAGAGAATTAAATAATGAAAGTGGTAAATTGGAAAAACAGCCCAATGTTTGAATGCAAAACAAATTCAGTGAGATTAAGATGAGTGATTACAAAATTATTTCCCTAAATTAGACGCACAGTGATGAAAACCCAGGCAAATGTAGCATTGAATGCAAAGGCGAATGTAGTCATCCAGGAGGTAGTGTGCGGGGAGAACAGGCTGTCTTGCATTACAGAACAATACAGTTAATATAGGAGACAAAGGAAAACTAAAAATATGAAGTCTTGCTCCTAAGAACTTTGGTAAACAAGAGAACAACAATAGTGTTACTTAACACACTTGTGGAAGTTGAGAAGCATACTGACTTGGAAATAAAGCATGAAGTATTGGTGCTTGGGTTTTGAGAAAACATTTTGTCATTTAAGTTTAAACTTATTTTTCCAGATGTGGAAGTGCAGAAATGGATTCATTAAGCTAAAAAATCTACTTGCTGAGGTATCACTAGAGAAGTGATAGCTGTAATGTGAGCTTAGATTAATTGGAGGAAATGTTAAGTATACATAAATGTACTATATTACATACAGCACATTTTCAAAAGCAGGTTAATAACATGGAACTCTGACTTTTGATAAGACTTTGAAACTAGAAATAATACCATTTATTGAGCATGCAGAGTGTGCCAGGTAGAAAGAGGACGTGGGTTTTAAGGAGAAGAAGTTGCTTAAGATCACATGACAAGTAAATGTTACGAAGATTCAGGATTTATCCTCACTCTATCTCAAAAGCCTGTTTATTTTCTCCACCAATTATAGCAAAGGTAACATAAATGGAATAGTCTGAAGGAAAAAAGGTAAATCCATGTTTAATGAAGATGAGTGTCTTATGAACAGGTTATTAAAACTATAGCTTGACATGAAGAAAAAGTTGAGGATGATAAAAATAAAATGTGATAAAAAGACCGAGCTGCCAAAACTCTCCTTGAATGACCCTGCTTGGAAAACCATGTCACACCGCTTTCTGGCCGTCATTAACTAATAATTTTGTTATCCATGCACTTTCTAATGATTAGAATTCTTAGATTTTATAAACAGTTTTCCCCGGCAGTGCCTCTAGAAAATGTGTCTTGAAAAATTTCTATAGCCCTGCACATTCAAGGTCTCATGTAACTTGACAAGATAATGACAGGGGCAATTTTAAACTGTTAAAAGACTTTGCTGCATTTGATCTTTTCCAGTGCTGATTTCAGCAAAAGAGGGGGAAATGTTCATTATGTCAAAAAGAACGTAAAATACAAAATATGATGCCAGTTTCTGAGACTTTTCCATCCAAATGTTCTTCTACCAAATGACAGGGATATGTCAAAAATATAGTCAAGGAAAAGAAAGTATATGTTGGTTGATCTCAAACTAAGAAAGTTGTTACTCTTAACAAGCTTTGCAATTTCACAAATCTCCATTTATGTATTACAGTACATGATTTTATATTAGCCAGAAGACATGACAGGAAAACGGGCAATAGTCACTGCAATAAAAACAATCTTTACTTATACGAGATAGTTTTATTCTTTGGTTTTCAATTTGATTCAATGCTCAAACTAATGAAAATGCTACAGCAAATAAAATGCATTTCCATCGCACAATCGTTCGTGATGTGCTTGGGCTAGCTATGAATAACTTGTTTTTCATATATGTGGTTATTTATTTTCCCAAAATTAAACTGTTTGTTGTATTGCTAACAACAGAAGAGAAAAGGTTAATTTAAACCAGCATTAAGAGAAAAAAAAAAAAGCTCAGCGAGAGAAATGCAAGGTTTAGTCAAAACAGACAATTGGGAACAAATGGCAAGAAGCAAAATACACTAATTGAAAATCAGGCAAGACATTTTTTTGCTTCCTTCTTTTTGAGTGCACTGATTAAAAAATAGTTAATTAGCACACATCACCAGATCTACTCTACACTGGGAGTTTAACCTTGTAATTTTGTCATTTTTCAGAGAAGCAGGGTGTTTAATGAAAAGCACCATTAATTTATAATGCATAATGATGTGTATTGTTGATAGATGAGCGACTACTCAACACATTCCTTTGTAACGTTTGCATATTTCTAGCATTTATCTACCACTTTATGTTTACTAAGTGCTTTATTCTTGTTCAAAAATCTATTTTCAACATTGTGTGAAAATATTTTTGCTTGGAGCCTATTAGAATCTGCAATGGTAAACTTTTTCTTAACGGTTTATATCATTTATATTGTTTAAACACAATTGGTCTCAATTATACAGGAAAGTTGCTCTCAATTGCATAGGAAAGTGTCGCAAGTTTACGGTGCCCACTAGAAATTCCTGACTCCACAATTATTGATCAATTGTCCATATGTGAAGCATAAATGTACATGAGTTTAATTCTCTTTTCAAAGTTTTTATAATCTACTGGAGAAATAATATTTCTACTCAGGAATAAGACTTCTATAATTTATTGGAGGAACAAGGCAGTTGAAACTAAGATGCTTAGACCTGCATCAATGAAGGATTTCTTCAGGCTTGTCTCCAGCATTCACTGCCACTTTCAAAATATACTCTACTCCTAATTATCAAGGGAAGGAATAACACCACCCAGATGAGTCACAATAATAAAAGGCTGCATTAGTTGAGTGTGTATTCTGCATCAGGCACTGTGCCTAGCATGCTTATGAAGTATTTACCCTTTTTGCCTCATAATAATTCCATAAAGCAACGATTATAATTACTTCCTGCTTTCAGAGGGGAAAACTGAATTTTAGAGAGTCCAAATGATTTGCCAAACATTATATAACTAGATGGAATGGAGCTGGGATTCACACTCAGATAGACTTCGACAGACTCTTAACTTCCACCTAGTGGCTATTTAAACAAGCCTTGCTTTAGTTTAGCTGTCCTCCTTACCACCCTATTTCCCATAAAGGGGGCAAGCAGAGCCAGCATTATTTCATCAGGTGGAAAATATCACTCCCCATCTACTCCAGTCCATAGGGATTTGTGCCTTACCCTTTGGTTGGTGAGGTACCTGAGCCAACACAAAATGAGATAAAATTATCTAAGCAGAACTGTTAAAGCTTTGCCCAGCTTCTGTATATAGTCAGAAGGGCAGCTGTTCCTGTGATGGCCAGAATCTCTGGGGATGCCTTGGCTGTAACTACTCATATGATTATGACTGCAGATTTCATTCTGGCAAAAAGAAAACATATTCTCACCATGGCAAGTAAAGGAGACAGCATTATGCATTCAGAGTATTGGGACATTATAACATTTCAGAGTTGTAAGTGTCATAAAGGTCACTTTTCTTTCATGACAAGAGTGTCTGACCCAATGCAAGATCATTATGCATTCCATCACAGCTGAAAGAGCAGTAAGCCTTTAGTAAAGCAGCTGGCCAGAATATTCTAGGAATTATCTACAATATCTGGTGATTATTTGTGGTCCAATTTTTATGTATTGCAAAAGATGAGAGTATAGTTGCAATATGGTCCATAGAAAGATACAGATAGTCTGGTGATAGCACTGACTCAGACAAAAAATTTCAGTTTCTGTTGGGCACCTTGCTTCAAATTCTTTCTCTCACTCCAAATTCTGACACATTCCTCCTTCTGAACCAGTCCAACCTGGGTACCTAGCCAATCTTAACAAATTTGGAGGCATTACTTTGAGCTCCATTCTCCCCCATGGTGTTGTTATGGTTCGCAGATACCTACAAGCTAACAAAGTTGCAGTTGTTATCCTTGCCATTTTGTCCTTGCCAAGTTTCATTCCCTTACCAGTGATTCATCCTTTGCCATTTTCATGCAGTCTTTTCAAATAGGGCTTCTGTCTAGGTATCCTTAGTCTTTATGAGTTTTTATCTTAAGTTTGAGTCTTGCCTTAAACGTCATAGCATTTGATGAGAACGCCCAACAAAGGGCTTCCCTTAGAATTTGACCTTTTGTTTTCTTACGTCAATTCATTTTTATTGATACAGAATTAATAACATATATGGGCCCATCACACTGTAACTGTCTCATCTCATTTACAATATTTATTGCTTCAACCATACTCTTCTCATTATATTTGAGCACTTGGATGGAGAACCAGAGCAAATCTGGCAACACTTCTCCCTAATGACCTGATCTAATGTTCACCCATTTTTAAGGCCCTTCATTATGGCAGATTGTTCTCCTGCATCCATTTCTAGATTCTTTTTTCCCTCTAGTCATTTATCATTTTGGTTTCAACATACTTTTCAGTTGCTATTCTTCAAAATTGATAGTAGGCAATTTTTTTATTATTCTTCTTTACAATAAGGAGCTTATTTTTAACATTCTCCTGGACATAAAAGAAGTATTCAACTTCAGGAAATATCCAGTGAAGTATCTCATACCAAGATGCAATCCACACGAGATTTTGACAGCAATAATTCTTTCATTTTGAAGTATATTTCCAATATTTTGCAATAATCTTCTTTCTATCTTAAGGAAAATCCTTAATCTTATCAACTAAGAGGATGTAATAGTTGGCTTTTAAGCCCCTGGCATTTTTCAGAAAAATAATCTATTTCGGAATAAAAGTGGCATTAAGAAAGTGGTTGAAGAGGCTTTGCTCGGACTTTCCATAGTACATCAGTCTCTGTACCCTTAAAGAAATGAACTGTCTTTAAATAGTCTAATGGCTTTTAAAGGCACTCTAACAAAACAACACTTCCTTTCAGCTATTTGACGCACTAAATGCATTGCTGCTCCAGTAGTTTCATGTTAAGTGTTACCTTTCTCCTAAATTGTTTTTACATTTGCATATATATTTGATAGCTATAGATACAGAGTATATTTTGTACTATGAATGGAAAAGTATTTTAAGTCCAGAAAGTTCAAATTCAAAAGTGTAGTCTTCAGCAACCCTTTAATATATCCTTCCAAGCTGTTTCACTCATGCAGGGTTTCTATTTATAGCAAATGGTCGTTACTTTCCTTAGTTGCTTTATACGTTTATATGGATTAGTCTCGGATGTTCATTCATATGCTTGTCACTAATAGTTAATATTAATGAGTACTTTATTAGTGGCTGACACTGTGCTAAGTATTTGCATGTATTAATGTACTTAATACTGTACTCTCAATAGTCCTCTAAAGTAGGTGTGATTATTATCCTAATTTGATAGATGAGAAAGTCAAAGGAAAGAAAAGTAAAATAACTTTTACATAGTTGCACTGATAGATGAGAATACTGTGTCACACATGTCACACAGTTCACAAAGAGAAGCATCAAACCCAGCTTTAATGACAGAGCTTGTAGTGTTAGCTCCTGCCCTACCCTGCGTAAGTTGAAGTTTGGAGAATCTTAATACCTCACCCAGGGTCACCTAAGTGGTGTTTGGAATAATACGAATTTCAATTCAAGTCTTAGAACTCCAATTCCAAGAACACAGTATCTATTTTACTCCAGTAGAACTCTTCTTAATAAAGTGCTTATCATAAATGATATAAAAAACTGTGGCACCACAGCATGGTCATAGCATTTGGTGCTTTGAAATACTTCTGTCAAGAAGTATTTTAACATACCATTTCTAGCACTTTTCCCATAGCAAACACCATGACTAAAGAAAAGAAGCATCTCTGTAAATATTTCCAATTGGAGAAATTTGTTAAAGAACATTTCCTCGGCATAAAACTTTGGCAGAAACATACATATGTCTAAATAGGGCAAAGGGGAACAAACTTATTGTTCTTCTTTGCTGTTGTGTTCTGTATTGGCCCTTTCTTGCTAGTAGATATTGTAGGAGCTTGAGGCAGATTGACAGACATACTAGGCTTTGTATCTAGTTAAAACCAGAAGAAGTACATGAAAAGCAATGGAATTATTTCTTACTTGTTTCTAAAGTAAAGCATGACTCTCAGCACTGAGAGCAAAATTCAACATCAGTGGTCTATGCTGTCACATTTGAGATACTTTCAACGTGATATCATTTTATATATTTAAATGTCTAGTGTGTATTGCGCATTGTGCCAAGCACTAGGGGTGGGAAAAAAAGAGATATACAACATGAATTTAACTCCGCTTCCTTTAGTAGAGTATCAAGGGGAAAATATTAAGTTTGGAATAAGGCCATGCTGCCCCTGGTAGAGAATAACATGAAATTATACACTTAGTGGTAGACCTTTTATCTACAGGCCACAGTCTTTCTCGATCCCTTTTGCTGGTTCTTTGTTTTCTCCCCCACCTCCTGCTACAGGATTTAGGCCTTGGAGAATTCATGAATTTAAATAC
The DNA here is from genome assembly GCF_009828535.3 of Hylobates moloch. Classification (NCBI taxonomy): domain Eukaryota; kingdom Metazoa; phylum Chordata; class Mammalia; order Primates; family Hylobatidae; genus Hylobates; species Hylobates moloch. Next base: position 2,261,533 of record NW_026652306.1, on the reverse strand, counting down.
TATTGATTTACTTTCACTTCATAGTTTTATCTCTAGCACAGCCCTTTCCTCTGTACGCCAGCCTCATACCTCCATTCTCAAACATAGCCACATCTGCATTCTTGAACCTACCCCTACACCAAAAACTTGCCTCGCCCACAGTCTTCCCCATTCATAGGATTAAAAAACAAATTGTCCAGTTTCTCAGTTCAAAAATCACTTCTTTCATCTTCTTAAGCACTCAACACTCTTGTGCATTTCTTTATTTTTATTATATTTATTACATTCTATTACATGTTACATTTTAATACTGTTCTAAGCATGCTGTATTAGATTATTTAATTTATACTGCACCTCTACTAAGTGGAAGCTATCATAAGCCTCACCTAAAAATACAATCATAGTGATATAAAAGGATTAAGCATCTTACCCAATTTACATTGCTGTAAGTGGCTGAGGGGGAATTTAAACAGTCTGACTTGAGAGAGTTGTCTAAAATACTATGCTGTGCTGCCCCTAGGAGGCAACATGGAGCTTGCTACACTATAATCAGTGCTATGAGCAGTTACCATGGAGACACCAAGAACACCTAAGGAACGTGTCAACTTAAAAGTTTAGAAAGTAGCAAGGAGGCTTTCAAAGATGAGTTCACGGCCGGGCGCAGTGGCTCAAGCCTGTAATCCCAGCACTTTGGGAGGCCGAGGAGGGCGGATCACGAGGTCAAGAGATCGAAACCATCCTGGCTAACACGGTGAAACTCCGTCTCTACGTCTCTACTAAAAATACAAAAAATTAGCCGCGCCTGGTGGTGGGCACCTGTAGTCCCAGCTACTCGGGAGGCTGAGGCAGGAGAATGGTGTGAACCCGGGAGGCGGAGTTTGCAGTGAGCCAAGATAGAGTCACTACACT
>NW_026652306.1:2217116-2260635 GCF_009828535.3 Hylobates moloch | reverse complement strand
TCCCCCACCTCCTGCTACAGGATTTAGGCCTTGGAGAATTCATGAATTTAAATACTATTGATTTACTTTCACTTCATAGTTTTATCTCTAGCACAGCCCTTTCCTCTGTACGCCAGCCTCATACCTCCATTCTCAAACATAGCCACATCTGCATTCTTGAACCTACCCCTACACCAAAAACTTGCCTCGCCCACAGTCTTCCCCATTCATAGGATTAAAAAACAAATTGTCCAGTTTCTCAGTTCAAAAATCACTTCTTTCATCTTCTTAAGCACTCAACACTCTTGTGCATTTCTTTATTTTTATTATATTTATTACATTCTATTACATGTTACATTTTAATACTGTTCTAAGCATGCTGTATTAGATTATTTAATTTATACTGCACCTCTACTAAGTGGAAGCTATCATAAGCCTCACCTAAAAATACAATCATAGTGATATAAAAGGATTAAGCATCTTACCCAATTTACATTGCTGTAAGTGGCTGAGGGGGAATTTAAACAGTCTGACTTGAGAGAGTTGTCTAAAATACTATGCTGTGCTGCCCCTAGGAGGCAACATGGAGCTTGCTACACTATAATCAGTGCTATGAGCAGTTACCATGGAGACACCAAGAACACCTAAGGAACGTGTCAACTTAAAAGTTTAGAAAGTAGCAAGGAGGCTTTCAAAGATGAGTTCACGGCCGGGCGCAGTGGCTCAAGCCTGTAATCCCAGCACTTTGGGAGGCCGAGGAGGGCGGATCACGAGGTCAAGAGATCGAAACCATCCTGGCTAACACGGTGAAACTCCGTCTCTACGTCTCTACTAAAAATACAAAAAATTAGCCGCGCCTGGTGGTGGGCACCTGTAGTCCCAGCTACTCGGGAGGCTGAGGCAGGAGAATGGTGTGAACCCGGGAGGCGGAGTTTGCAGTGAGCCAAGATAGAGTCACTACACTCCAGCCTGGGCGACAGAGCAAAACTCCGTCAAAAAAAAAGAAAAGAAAAGAAAAGAAATTTAAAAAAAAAAAAAAAAAAAAAGATGAGTTCATTCTTGAATAATGCAGTGGTATTAGTGAAAAAAATAAAATAAAATAAAATAAAAGGCATCACAGAAAGACGAGGCAGCATAAAGACAGACAGGAAACTTGGCATGTTGGGAGGTCTGCATGAGATTACAATATTACTTAAGCATAAAATGTCAAATCACAAAGAGCCATGAATTCTGCCTGAATGGCCAGCAATACAAAAACACCGGGGACTCTGAAGCAGCATTGGTGTTATAAGTTGAGTTTCCCTGGGCTAGCCCTGAGAAAAGTATGTGTAAAACGGTAGAGACAAGTGGAAAAGAAAGGGAAAAAGAACAATTGAGGGTGGGCATCAAATCAGATATAGGGTGAATTTGTTCCAGTCTCACAAGAGAGCTCAGACCAATGAAAGCCACATCCCATAGCTTTCGGCATCAGAGGCAAGGGAGCTGAAGTATCTATGCTCCCATCCATTAGTCACTGATTGAAGATTGCCAGCTGGAAGGCTCACATACTCAGGCACTGCAGGCTCCAAGTGCAGACAAACACATCTGGCAGCTTGAGCACAGTTTCTTTAGTAGGAGGCACGGGTGCTGGGAATAAAAGCTGGGAGCACATGAGCCCAAAAATAGTAACGGATCTGGGGCACGTGGGTGAAACTGTGATAGTACCCACAAAGCCACAGGCTTGGCACGGGTCTAATTGACTTCAGTTCCATTTATATTTGTGGACAGAACAATACACTGGCCTAGAAACATCTTCTCTTCACTTGTTTAGCATTCACTTTTACTCTAATTTAATTATTCCCCACAATTGGTGAGTGAATAAAAATAACCATTACTTTAATTAGGCCTCCATAATTACCAAAGTGTAATGTTTGGAATTTTTATTTATTTCATCATATATCTATTACAATATATTAATTACAAGAGAACTACCTTAATATAGGAGTAGCTACAAATGGAGAGTTTCACAATGTCTTGCACGGAAGTGGTGGGGAAGAAAATGAATTAACCAAGGCAACACTATAACGGATGAGCAAATAGTTTTCTGGGTAACTATTTTCATAAGGATTATCTGCACAAGATAGTACTATTTTCTTCCATCTTACCAAGAAGAAATCTAACTTACAAAATACAATTTAGCAACTATCCCTAAGGTTGCAAAGGTGGTCTGGCAGCTCTGGCCTGCCTGACCCCACAGCCCATGCCTCTCATCACCTCTCTCATTATTGAAAATCCAGAACCAGGGGCCAATAAAAGGTTTTTGTCTACTCCTATGACCATCATCAGATAGTCTGAAATAGGAAGAAAAAAGATTGTGCATAATTGGCTTTCAAGTAAAAGACAAAACTTTTAATTATAAAAGAGGTAAATTAATTTACCTCTAGGATGTTTTAGGAAAATGTTATTAAACTTAAGGTGCATTTCTAAATATATATGAACTGCATGGACTTTAACAGGTTTGACTATTCACTAAGAAGATGAAAAGTACCCATGTGTGAGGAAAATTTTGCCTTCACCTTCTTCAGTGCCACACTTAAGTACATCCTTCATATCTGACTAATATGTAATGGATGTAATGAGGATGAATAAGCTTAAATAATAAGTTAACAGAAATCAGTGGAGATCCTTAAGATGAATATTTGCCTTTAGTGGCTAAGAATTGGAGAGACAAAATTTGACAGTAGAAAGACTATTGTGAAAAGGGTAGTCTTTACGAAACATTTAGCAATTTATGAATGATTCCTTATGAGTAAAATAGGCTGATATCTACCCAGCCAACCTATAGTATTATTATGTGGATCAGAGGGTAGAAAGGATATAAAGAAACTCAAAATTGTAAAATACATGGCTTCACATACATAAATACATTTGTGACAGTCTGTATAATCTAGAAATTCCTATTGCAGACCCTCTAATAGGATGCCTTTATAAATTTGCACAGAATATTTGTGTGTGTGTATGAGTGTGTGTATTCAAGTTGTCTTCTCTTACTCATAGTGCTATGCAGAATAACTGCCACCAAAAACATTATATGCCTTAATTCCCAGAACCTGTAAATGTCTTACATTGCAAGCTAGAATTATAGTCATAGATAATTGAAAGGTCATGAATCCATAGTCCTGATGAGGAGACTTTACTGGCTTATCTGAGTGATTTAAACGTAATCACAAGGATCCTGTAAATGTGTAAGAGGGATACAGAAGAGTAAGTATCACAGTGATGCACTATGTAGTAGACTCAACCGGCTGTTACTGCCTTTGAAGATGGAAAGTGACCATCAGCCAAGGGATGCAGACAGCCTCTAAAAACTGGAAAAGCAAGGAAATCAATTCTTTCCTAGAACTCCAAAAGAAACGCAGCCTTGCTGACACCTTGAATTTAGTCTAGTAAAACCTATTTTGTATCTATGAACTCCAAAACTTTCAAATAATATATTTGTGTTATATAAAGCTACCAAGTTTGTGTTATTTGGAACAGCTGTAGTTGATATCTAATACATATACGATAAAATTATCCTGCACATTGATTCTGCATTGAAGAATATAATCTTATACTTACGGAAAATAAATTTTTGACAATGTATTACTATGTAAACAGATGGAATATTTTTGTAACTATTTCCTTAACCTAGAAGAATAAAGGCAGAAGACTATAACAACTGCAGAAGCAATAGGAACACTGAACCAAAACATTAATGAAAGAGCTAATGTAAGTAGGATTTACCAAGCTCTTAAATATAAGTTTAAGGACATTTTGTTGTTATTATTATTCTTTAGTGGAAAAGGGAATATTTTTCTGGGAAAAGAGCCACATATAGTATTTTATTGCACAGAAAGTACTTACTTTCCTTTTCCATTAAGGCCCCAGAGAGAGAAAAATAGCAGTTGTGAAAGAACCACAAAAATACATTTATTCTTTTATTCTTAGTAACTCTAATGGATGCTAACCCCGGTTACTAGTGAGAAAAGAGAAATCATTGCATACTGTAACAAAAGAGAAATAGTCAATGTTGAAAGACTACTTTTTTGGTTATTGTCAACCCACTAAAATATTCAACTATGATGAGTTTCAATGTTACTAACATAATGCTCAAAAAAACTTAACACTTCCAAGCAGGATGATTTTGTCACAAATAGAGACATGGAATGAGAAAGAGAAGAGGAAGGACAGAGAAAGAGGATGAAAGAGACAGTGGCTTCTGGCACCATCTGTCAGTATGCTAATAGTTGCTTTCATAGCAGGAGCAGGTTTAAGTCAAGAAAATCAAGCATTTGGATGGTTCGCCCTTGCATCAGCTGTTGTCGTTTTCATTTTATTTTTGCTCATTATCTTTATTAGGTAAAGGCATTGAAAATCACATTGCTTATTAAAAGTGATTATTGAGTGAGGAGGAAAAATAGATTCTGTAAATAATATTTTAGAGATCAATAAATGACAAAGATAAAAAGAAAAATGCTAAAGTAATGACATATTTTTGGTATATTTTGGAATTAAAATTTTGGAAATAAGAGATTTTGAATATAGGAGAGTTCACTTATGGAATAGGGATTGTTATAAAAATTGACTTCCCCTTTTTCATCTACCTAATATGAATTATGTTTAAAAAATTATCAAACTCAATTTTTGTGGTGTGGTAATAGCTCACCTATTCTCTATATTTTCTTTTCCTCCATAATACAACCTTTACACTCTAGCTGGGATGGATCAGTAAATGCTTCATGTTGGGCCTGTCTCTGTGCCTATGTGAAACTTTCTTCTCCAAAACCATCCTGATTTCAAACCTAGGCTTCCTTTAAGAACATATTTAAAAATTACTGCTTATGTGAAATTGTGCTGCCATGAAAGACCAGTAGGTATTAGATAAAGAGTTGTGGAGGAAAGAGAAAGATAGCTAGACACCGAAACATACACAGAGACTGAACGTGAAAGTGAGAAGGGCGTGCTCAGGTCAAGTGGATGAATGATACAGCATGTTTTAAAGTTAGCAATAAAATCAAATAAATTAGAGGAAAAATACATGACCTTTACCAAACTTCTGCTTCCTTACATGTAAAAGTTCTCATAGTATGTTTTAAAAATAGACATCAGTGTATGTATAAGTTTGAAAGGTATTCTTAATTATCTCATTACATCTACATACCAGGAAAGTGGAATTCTTTATCTTCATAATCCCATTTTTAACATTTGTTATTACTGAACACAAACTATCATTGTAATTTTGTTTTCACTAATCTCTGAAACATAAATGTATACCAATATCTTTGATAAGAATAGCTGCTCTGAATTGTAAGCATCTTGTCACAATGATATATAGTAAATACTTCAAATGTAGTCACTAAATGAATGAATGATAGGTTGAAAGAATGAAAGTCTAAATATTCCTCTCTTTGGATATTGTTACATTTCCTTAATTAGCAAAGGAGAAGAACTAGGTAGACCAGACTTCATATGGTCAGAATTATAGGATAGATCATGAGCACTCTTAGCAATTTCTAGTGGCATATAGAGATGTACACCACCTAGACATAAGGATACTCGTAATATAACTTGAAATATACAAATAATTCAGATTCTGTAGCTCTAATCAGGCTCTAATCCTGAAAAGGTGATCAAATCATGTGTTACCAGAGTGTGTACTTCTTTATGGAAGGTAGTAAAAAATATATGTATATTTTAATTTTATTTTCTTATACTTTTTATATGAACTTACTTATACTAGGAAATTCAATATCTTTCCAAACATTCAAGCACAATGAAATGAATTTTATAAAATGAAAACAATAGTGTTATGCCATACATCTTTAAGCAGACATGGCAATCCTGTCTGCAATGTTCTGATTTAGGCACCTGAGGTAGCTAAAAATGTGAGCTAATAAATTGCCATGCACTGCCTGGCCAGTTCTAAATAAATAAATTCAAAAATAAAAAAAATATAGTGGTAAATAAATAAAATAGTCACTTAGGCGTATAAACTAATGAACTACACATTTGCCAACATTTTTCCCTATACTTTACAGACACAACGGGGACCTAGTCATCTAATGTACTCTGACAGTATTTTACTATATATTGTCTGACTCCTCAGGCACTGAGAAATAAGGCCAAATGAATGATGCTTTTGCTGTTACTCAAAAACAACATTTGCAGTGCTATTTCCATGTAGTTATTCACATGTGTACACACACACGTATGTATATACACACAAATATACACATATATATTCACATATATATTATACATAAGCATATATATATTATTTATATATACATGCCCACACAAAACAAGGATAAATAGCAGATAAAGTCTTCATATAGGTAATGGCTGCATCCATTCAATGTAAATCTGCTAGCAATTAGCCTCTTAGGGAGCACAATAGAGATGCTTAAAGGATGTAATTGCACACATAATGTTGCATTACACTATACTCTAAAAAAATACTTTACATTTTGGTGACATTGCCATGACACTTCTTTTAAAAAACTGTGCGATTTTATCTCTTGTAAGCAACTAGTGTCCTATTTCCTATAAGCAACTAGTGTGCTATCCTGAGGCTAAAACGTGAAGCTTCAATTTGTAAAAATGCAGCTGGGCAAGCTATAGTTCTCTAAAATAGGGACTGTAACTCCTTGACCTAATGGGAAAAAATACTACCAAGTAAATGATTATAACAGCTAGACTGTTATACTTTCTGCTTCCTGCAGTTTCTCAGACTGTAGCATCTCTTGGACACCAACAGATGAGAAAAAAATTCCAGCTATCCGATGGGCTTTTTTAAACAAAACCCTGAATGAGATCCTCCAATCTACCTCATGGTATTCTTTCTTTCCCTGGCTTAAGGGTTCCTCAAATCTCACTTGTAAGTCCACCAAATGATATGATTTTCTTTTGTCGTTATTATTATTTTTTAATTTCTATCTTTTTTTGGTTTTACCATTATTTTTTGTCTAAGGTTGGCGGATCACTGTATTATTATTTAATGAGGGTCTACTGTCACAAACCCACTTAATTCTTATTTCTTTCTTGCAGCGAATTTCCCGGTGGTTATGATTTCTATTGTAAATATGAAAAAAAGGTCTTTGGAACATTAAATAACTGGTTAAGTTCGCACATTTCATAAGCCACAGACTTAAGATTCAAATCCAAACCAATGACATTCTAAAATCAAGCTAGACATATGGGCTCTGGGTTTCCCTCCTCTGTTTTGAATCTTTGGAGTGCCTTCTTTGAAGGATATCTCTTTCTGGGACTTGGAGCATGCCACAGTCAACGATGCAATCTATGTGTGGATACCAGTCCTGTTTCTCTTCCATAGGGTACTGTTAAATCATTTCCTTCCTTTGTCCCACTCACCTTTATTTAGGGCTGTCCATATATCTTGAAGAGCTTTAAGAGTCACACCAATGGAGTTCTGGTTCCAGCAGCATGGCCTGAAAAGCATGTATCTTTCATTATGTATGTTATTTCTTTCACAGGATCACTTGAAATTGGAATACCAGGATGGTGCTGACATTCTGATTCGAAATCATGTTCAGTCATTTTAGACACAGGATGAGGACAGGTCTCTAATCTGTAGTGCATCAGTCACCTTGGACTTAAGTGAGGCTCTTTCATCTTGCCTATCTGTGTTCTGTCATTGGTGAACCTCCAGTCTGCAGGGCTTACACCAACGGTCTTGAAAACAGACAGCATATTTGATCCTGTGGGCCTCCACCACTGGCATGGAAGACAGTCAGCTTACCAAATTTGCAGGCTGTATGCCATATGTCAGGTAGCCTCTGAAAGAACTCCTTCCTGTCACTTCTATGGCTTTGCTCCTCAATGCCTATGGATCCTCATCATCGATGTTCTCTCTTGACTTTGATCCAAGTGGAGATTTCATGCTTTTCTTGGTTGGTATTGAGACATGCCAGATGAGGGAAGGATATTCTTTGTACAAATGGAAGTATTGTGAGGAAGGCAGGGAAATGGTCAATATCAAAAGAGATCGCTTTCTAGAATGCAATGTTTAGTGCCTAAAGAATTCAAAAGGTGAAATGGAACATGTGTTGTTCTGTATTTATAATAAGACATTCTGGTTGGTTAATTTAGCATCCCCAGGAAAAATAAATTATTGTTCACATTTTTCCTTATACTCTAGGCAAGATTTGTATTTGTGTTCTTCACCAATGATGTACAATGACAACCCTTGAAAGAGTCACTGCAAACCAGTAGTCATGATGGTCCAATGGATCTTGATGCATCATCATATGAGTAATGATACAACCAGCAAGAAATAAACTACAGAGATAAGAAGATCTATTTCATTTCAATAAAAGCTAGTTCCAAAGATCCACCTACTTATGATTAATAGTGTTGCCATCTTTTCTTATAGTGGGAGACATGAAATTAGCCAGGAATTGTGAAAATGACAGTAACAAATAGAAAGAATTGATTCCTGGGCCCAGGAGCAGAAAGAATTGGCTACGGAGGCACTGTCACTGATTGGAATTTAGAAAAAAAAGTCTCCTTTCTACGCATAATTCAAAATCCTCCTTGGCAAATCCCTATAATTCACATAGATTCATGAATTTTAAATATGGTTTTTCTTCAAATTGTTTGTATAGACTGAGGCCCCACAAAAGTATTTACCCAAGGTCTTGCATGCCCTACTGGTGGCTTTGTCCCAAGGGTATTATTCTGTTGCCCAGGCTGGAGTGCAGTGGCACAATCTTGGCTCACTACAACTTCCACCTCCAGGGCTCAAGTGATTCTCCTACCTCAGCTTCCTGAGTAGTTAGAATTACAGGTGCATGCCACCACGCCCAGTTAATTTTTGTATTTTTAGTAAAGAAGGGGTTTCACCATGTTGGTCAGGCTGGTCTCGAACTCCTTACCTCAAGAGATCTGCCCGTCTTGGCCTCCCAAAGTGTTGGGATTACAGGCATGAGCCACCACACCTGGACTCTAAGATATTGTCTTGTATAGACCCCTCTGTCTTACAGCTTAGTCATTTGGCCCTCCCTTGGTGCTACTTCTAACTTGCAGCTACTCACTATTCTACACACAAATCAGTGTCGTGGAAATGGCAACATAATTGTAAACCTCATTTATTTCACCAAATATTCTATGGGTCACACAATACTCAGACTTTTTAAATCATTAATATTTTAAAGATACTTTAATTATCAGATTTCTTTTAATATTCTTACCAACACTCCACTTCATGTCTGGAAGCTGGTTCAGAAATAACCTAAGCAATACATATGTTATTTTGTGGTTTCCTAGAAAGCATTATAGAGACATGAAAGGCCCAAGACTTTGTGTCTTATAAAGTCACACTTTTTTCCACCTGAGTTCTGAATCAATGAAGAGATAAAGTAGGAGAGGACAGATGGAGATAAGTATATTATCTTTATTACTGGTAACTACCAAATCAAGCGTTACTAATTCTAACCTTAGAGTCAGAAAGAATTATTGATCCAGTCTCAGGGAGACAGTTCTAGACAGTCTTCCAACATGGCAAAATGCCTTGGAAAACATGACATAGAGCATCTGCTTTCTAAAGTGCAAATGTCTACAAAACAGAAAAAGTGCAAGGCTGAACTGAAGGTGCACAGCTCCCTAACTAACTGAAATCACCTATCAGGAATTTTATACTTTCCCTTGAGGAAGGCCAATGAGACTCCCTAGGGTCAAGAGTATTATTACCTAATGTCTTTTTGAGTGGTTTCAGAATTTCTATTCATAGAATATTAAAATATTTTGATACAAACACTAGTAACAAAACTGGGGTGTATTTAAAGGTGGACAAAGTATACACAGCTCTGTTTATCACAGCAAGAGGCTAAAATGATTCAACAAGTTTTTGAGGTTCCCTTGTGTGTCATAACTTTCACCTCTGAAAGAATAATGCCTTCCCCAAAGACATCAATGGAGTTGTGAAATTAGATAATATATGCTAAATAACTTTCTAAAATTAATGTGAGATGAATTTTAATGTGATAACAGGAGCTGTCAGTCAGAAAGGTTTGATAAAAAAGGAAAAGAAAATATTACTTGCTTCAATTCTCATATTCCAAATGAAGGTGTGGTGATAAAATAAGCAGTAAAATGGATCAGAAAATAACCCCCACCTCTCGAAAAAAAAAAAAAAAGAAGAGCAGGAGAAAGAAAGAAAAGAGATTAAATTGTAGTTACCAGCTGCCATTCAAAAAGTCCTCCCTCGTTCACTGACGTGGCTAGCGTAATTCTACAAATCCTACATCAAAACTAGTGTTTTTAGTTCATGGAGCTCCATGAATGAGTAATCAATGACATTATAGCAGAAAACTTGGAAATGTATCTGTGGCCAGTACCATACAATTAAATCCCTCAAATAGCCCTAAAATATAGATATGAAATATGTCTGCTGTGATTAAATCTGCAAAGAGGCAAGAAAAAGATTAGTCAAAATTATGCCTTTCTCTGAACCTACATGTACCTTCTATCACCATCATGCTGGTGAAAAGAATCATCAACATTGCATTGTGGTTCAACAAAGAATAATTACCTAGAAAATACCTTAAATGGTTTTGTTCCCCTGAAAATGCTTTTCTTTCTAGACAAGGTTTTTTTTTTTATCACAGATTGAGAATTTTAATGATTGTCTTTGTAAGCTTTACAATCCTAATAGTACCATTGGAATAAATCACTGTACATCTGGGTAGGATCTGTTGATTCTTTTCTAATAATCCTAAATCTCATATTCAAATGGTAGCATTATGGGATAGTAAGTCAAAAAGAATACACAGCACAATGCTTTCATCAAATGCGAGGCAACATGACTGAGCATGAATTATTGATAATGAGGTCGTCCTTCAATTTTTACCAGTTCTACTTACATGGAATGAAAAACATAAGATAATTTATCATAGGTAAGGAAAGAAACACAACAGCTGAAAATTCCTACATTAAAACAATTTAAAATATGTAATCAATTAGAGGAAATTGCTGTCTAAATTATCATAATATCACTTTAATGATGAAGAGTTTACTTAGCTAAAATCTCTAACGGAAGGTATATGCAGACAGATTGTTAAAATGACCCTTTTATTTTAAGGAAGCCATTCTAAGGAAGGAAGATTAATATCATTTCTTGTGATATAGATTGTTTATATTTTCCATGCCTGGTCACTTAACTGATATTAAAAAAAATCCCAAACTCTATTCATTAGACAATTATTTTTACAGTGAAATGTAAATTAGGACACATTAATGTTATCACAAGATATTGCATGTGAAACTTCCAATTGCATTTTTGTAACTTTTCAGTCATGTGCATCTAAGTGAGATTTCTTTGAGAGAACAAATGTGGGATAAGAAAAACTACTGTGCTTTTGATAAATACCTTAAGTTCTAGATATCAAATATAATAAACTCAAACAGAATTAGAAAATTCTCAAGAGACATAGCCAATCTTTTGGTTTTTTTATGGTGCTGACTGAAACAAATATTACTAATTTAACATTATGTAGGTACAATCTACTATTAGACATTTGGAAAATTGTACTCTATTATAGAGGGCTTTAAGTACATTAAAAATATATAGAAAGACGATTGTTTTGAGTTTTGGTTATTTCATTACTCTTAGGCTTAGATCACAAGTCTAATTTTACTACAAAGAATTAGAGTTGATTTATAAAAAGAAAAATATAGAGTCTCCCCATTTGTTTTCCCAGTTAACTTATGAAAGATCTCACTAACAAGGAGCCTACATATGGCCATTTTAACTCATGTATCTCCCACCATTTCATACCCTTCTATCTCTATCCCTATTTCTAAGCAGCCATAGCAGCTTAAAAAAGATAAAGAAAGAGAAAGGGAATTATGACATCTTATCTTACTTTCTTTCTCATTCTTGTCCTTATGAGAAAAAGAAGGGTAGGTTGGTTGGAAAACTAACAAGTCATTTGGATTATTTCCAAGTTTACCAGTGAAGTTACAATCTAAGTATAAGGAAACTGGACCATCTCCCTCCATCCCCACCCTCTGACTTACATCTAGCTCTTCCCATGGCCTGCTCTCCTGGCTTCAGCTTACTGTCTGTACTTTACCAAAACTCTTTGCTAAGAATGATATTTTCTTTCTTTCTTTTCTTTCTCTCTCTTTCTTCTTTCTTGTTTTTCTTCTTTCTCTTCCTTTCTTTTTTCTCTTTTCCTTCCTCTTTTATCTTTTTCTTTCTTTGCTTTTTTCTTTATTTCCTTCTTTCTTTGTTTCTTTTTTCCTTCCTTCCTTCCTTTTTGCCCTCCTGCCTTCCATTTCCTTCCTTCGTCCCTCTCTTCCTTCCTTCCTTCCTCTCTTCTTTCTTTCTTTTTTCATTCTCTTTCTTTTTTCTTTTTCTTTCCTTCCTTTTTTCTTTTCTTATCTTTCTTTTTCTTTCTTTCTTTTCTTCTTTCTTTTTCTTTCTTTCTTTCCTTCCTTCTTTCTTGGTTGCTTTTTTCTTTCCTTCCTTCCTTACTTCCTTCATTCCTTCCTTCTTCCCTCCTTCCTTTTTCCTCCCTTCCTTCCTTTTCTTTCCTTCCTTCCTTCTTCCTTCTTTCTCTCTCTCTTTCTTTCTTTCTTTCTCTTTTTTCTTTCTATTTGAGATACAGGAAAATATTCAAAAAATGTGGGTTTTTTTTTCTCTGTCTTTAGCAGACATATAATCTGCTTTCTGTTAAAAAAAATGTACTTGACATGTTAAATGGTAAGAAAGACTGTATTCGTGATTATTGCAATGGGTGAAAGTGTAAACTCCACTTCAATGAAAAAAAGGTGGGCGAGTTTTTAAGTGTTGGCATGAGCTAGCACTTAAAGTACTGGAAGACATTCAAGGAGTGCTGTTGGTCAATAAGGGCATTGCCTTTGTTGATGATTATGTTTCAAAGGGGTCCCTTCTAAGTTTTTAAGAAAAATATTTCTGGATTGGAAAAATGGCAAGAATCTGGCAGAAGATTTGCATCTCAAAGGGGCAGAGAAATAAACTACTAATGCAATTTTTCCAAAGTAAATATCCTAATCCAAAGGAGATCAGGGACGTCTATTTTCAGGAAGCAAAACCTGTCTAGTGTTTAGTGAAACTGAGGGAGTAAGAGAGGCACTTTCTGCAACCATCTAGGACCATGAGATAAGAACCAATCTGAGGAGACTTGAAAATGAGAGACAGTAAATGGAACCTAGGACTATTATTTGAATATTTATCTATCAATATCTGAAGGCATTATTTTATGGGCTTTTTATTCGTGTGAAGCAACAAACCCCATTTTACTTTTGGACTTGCATTTTCTGTTCCATAAAAACAAAAGAAACACTCTCACGTGTGATGCTGAGATACTGTGTTAGGTCTCCGTCAAACTGCAACTCCACTGCTTCTAAGAGAAGGAAAAAAGAGAGACTTGAAAACATTCACTTTATTTCTTGTCTCCCAATCACAGGGGAAATCAACAATGATATGTAAAAACAGGACAGTTTATGTTAGATTAAAAAATATGAAGAAGAGTATTTCTTTTCTTTTTTTTTAATAGGTGGATATAAGCTTAAAATATGTATTCTGAATGCAATGGAAACAGTGTTTTACATGCCTAGAAAAGCTGTGTCAATTGCCCTCCGTAGATTTAAGATCGTGCTCAGAAGCTTACTGTTGGATAGGAAACCAGTCCATGAAAACGCATTACCAAACTACAATACCAGCTACAAAACACACACACACACACACACACACAGACCCCACCACCACCACCACCACCACCACCACCGCCACCTATTGGTTATATTCAGATCAAGTAAGAATTCGTATTCTAAAGGTTTCCTTTATAATAAATACTTCTCTCTTAAACAGAACCATTATCAGCATTTGTTAACTGTTGTCTAAAATTAACTTCTAGGTCTGTGCTGGGGTAGACTTTTTCTGGTTGCACATGTATATCACTTAATACAGAGTCTAATATGCTTTTAGTGCACAGAAAATATATTTAAATGTATGAATAAATTTACTATGTGATCAGAGGAAAATAAGATTTCATTGATTACAATGCAAAATAAATCTGAGTGTGAACAATGCAACTCTCAATGGCACCAAAGGCAGAAACGTCTTATGTTGTAGGTGAATAACACACAGAGGTTTAGGGCATGTTTTTAATTTGGGAAATGGTGAAAGGTAAATTAGGGAAGTGTAACTCAACAGAGGAAGAAAAGGGATTCTCTGAAAGAAATACCAGCAATAGTACAATCAAATCAAACTGCTATTAAAAAGTAATGCAGGAAAGGATATTTTTAGTTGTTATTGGATCTAATTGGTAACTCATCATTTTTATTGCTATATGAATTTCATATGAATTCAGTTATGTAATTAGTGCCTGCTGTATGCCAAATTCTAGACATGAGGACACAATAATACGCAGAATATACTGAAGTGTTTGTATTCTTGTAATTACATCCTAGTGAAAGGATATAGAGACAAGCAAATACATAAGTTTATGTCAAGTAATGATAAGTGATATTCAGATAAATAAGACAAGATGAGATGATAAAGAATGGGGATGATACTTTATGTTGGATTAGGTGTTCAGCAAAGATTTCAAAGAAGCTAAATGTGAACAGAAATTCAAATGTATAAGGGAGTTGGAAGTATGCATACCTAAGGCAAGAAATTCAGGCTGATGCTGCTTTAGTTGTGGTTTTAGAAACGAAAAATGCTTAAGAGATCCAGCCTGAGAGAGTAACAAATAACAAGTGGGAGAGATATTTGCATAACCACAAGAAGGCTGCAGTGACCCTGGCTGACTGAGCAACGGAAAGAGTGATAGAAAAATCAAGTTGGAATGGGCTTGAAGGCCCTGGTCACGTAGTGCCCTCATTTTCTTTTGTATTGCTCACTCATTCCTCCTCTAGTCACCTAGGCCCTATCCTGTTGATCAGCTGGTGATTATTATCGTTAGGTGGAAAGCTGTGCAATGATTATTACTGTTAGGTGGAAGGCTGTGAAATATCTTTGAGTACAAACTCTGCTGGGTGATTGACAGGCAATGTGAAGGCTTCTGTCAACTGGTGATCGCATCTGACAGCAGAAAGGAAAATTAGATCCTGACCTGTCTTCCCCAGAATCCCGAATCCTGGTGATGGATCGTGGGGTTTTTTTCTTTCTTTTTTTTTCCTGTTGATTTCCCACTCTTACTCTGTACAGTGTCCTCCTCTTTTAGCCTGCCAGCCTTGTACATTCTTTAATTTAATCTGGGGTTAAGAAAATTCAATCACTGCTTTTCTAACCCTAGTAAGTAAGAATCTGTTTTCCTAATATTCTTCTACTTTGGCTTACTTCACTCAAAGCAGTAAAGAACTGTTTACATATCTAAGGTGAGCAGGCAGGAATAGGGGAAGAACTCTGATGTATGCAAGAGGTTAGGCAGGAAATTGAAGCGCGGGACACCTATTCACACTGTGAAAGAAACCTTACCATTATTTACCTAAAATTCTTGGAAGAATACATGTGAAATGATTGTTGAAAGTTATCCCTTGCCAGTTCTGGAAAGATAAATAGATGTATTTTTTATCTTATACCCATTGTTACTTTCGCACTTAAAAAAATTGCTCCCATGCATTAATTCTATAGTAACAACAACAATAAAAATAATTCAAATAACAGAGTGCTAATTTAATGCAGTACTAAATATCCCATTGAAAATGAAACCCAGGCGGGGTGCGGTGGCTCACGCCTGTAATCCCAGCACTTTGGGAGGCCGAGGCGGGTGGATCATGAGGTCAGGAGATGGAGACCATCCTGACGAACACAGTGAAACCCCGTCTCTACTAAAAATACAAAAAATTAGCCGGGCGAGGTGGCGGGCGCCTGTAGTCCCAGCTACTCAGAGAGGCTGAGGCAGGAGAATGGTGTGAACCCCGGGGGCGGAGCCTGCAGTGAGCCGAGATCGCGCCACTGCACTTCAGCCTGGACGACGGGGAGACTCTGTTTCAAAAAAAAAAAAAAGAAAATGAAACCCACCTAGTTAGTGGTAAGAGAACAAATATGTATGTTTTAAAGCATATTATGATTCATTAAATAAATGTATAAATTTAAGACAGAGATAAGGTGTTGGTAATTCCAATCCATCTAAGTAGAAAACAGTCAAAAAGAGAAAAAGGCTGGTAATATTTTGTAGATAATGTATACCAGATTTATCATAGGTAATGCGGAAATAATATAGACTGAATGTGTACTTTAGGAGATACTTTGTATACAATCACTGTTAATGTGATCTGGATTGCATCTGACTGTGAAGTTAGTCAAGATCTACCACATAACTATTTATATTTTTTTACAAGAAAGGAATTGTTTCTTGCCTTGTTTATTTTTCCTTTTTTTAATAAAGCGTCTGTCTCTAGAAATATTATATATTATAAATCCTTTAATATTAAAGTATAATTTTGTTTAAAAACCTTATAGATTTTTAAAAAGCTGGTCTTAAAGTTTCTATGAGAAGAATATGTTGTAGTAGGGAAGCAATATGGAGTAATTATTTTGCATCATGCATAAGTGACCCATAAACTTCTATATTCCCCATAGTAAAGCAATGAATTCAGGGATTCATTATAATTATAATTATATGTTGAAATTAGAGTAATTTTAACATATCCCTTTCTGTTTGAAATTCTACCTCCTCTCACCACTTTAGGGCTTCATCCTCACACGTCTCTTTTTTCCTTTTCATTTGTCTTCTCTTTTGAATACCTTCATCAGCATAAAGCATGCCCCCTACTCTCACAAAATCGTCCTTGGGCCACATGTTCCCCTGCAACTACCGCCTAATTTCCCGGTCCTTTCCAGAGAAAATACTATTAAAATAGTTGTCTCTGGACATGTTCCTCATCTTCTTTTCCTCCTTGCATGCACTCGAGGGTACCAATAACCTTTCTACCAGCTGATTCTTTTTCTCCCACTACCTTGAAAGTTTTCTGTGCTTGGCTCCTATGATGCAACACTTGCCTAATTTTTCACCTACATAGAATTTTTTTTTTCTTTTCTCATTTCTCTTTGTTAGCTCTGTCTTCTTTGTCCCACCTCTAAATATTGGAAAGATTGGTCTTGAAATAGCTCCTCTTTTCTACCCGTCTGTTCCCAGGTAATATTATTTCTTCTCATGAGGCTAGATGCCATACGGATCACATTAACATAGATTTTATACAATATATCTTCTCAGCTACACACTCAGTCTGTATTATCTTCGCATTACCTATGATAAGCATCTCAAATGAAATCACAATCAAGCATTTTGTTCCTCTCCAGCCTGTTTCTCTTCCAGGCTATGGTGTCACCCTCTGCTCAGTAGCACACACAAAAGATACTGCCTTGATTTTTTCATTCTTTATGATCCCACCTTCCCTATAGACCCTCCAGAATCAAGATGGTCTTACCGTCAAAAAACGATCTGGCTCTTCTATTTTCTTCATCTCTGCTACTCATTCAAGTCATCCTCACCTCTCTAGCCCTAGATGTCTCTCTCCAGTTTTTCTCCTAACAGGCATAAAAAACTTTTTTTTGTTTGTTTGTTTTTGAGACAGAGTCTCACTGTCATCCAGGCTGGAGTGCAGTGGCATGATCTTGGTTCACTGCAACCTCCGCCTCCTGGGTTCAAGCGATTCTCCTGCCTCCACCTCCTGAGTAGCTAGGATTACAGGTGCATGCCACCACGCCCGGCATTTTTTTTTTTTTGTATTTTTAGTAGAGACAGGGTTTCACTATGTTAACCAAAAAACTGTTATAAATATAAATAAGATTATGATTCTTATAGACTTAAAATTCTCTAAAGTCTCATATGTCAATGAATGAAATCCCAATTCCTTCCATTAGTCTAGAAGGTTCTACATGATCTGCCACTTGCTTACATCACTGACTTTGTCATGTACCATCTTCCACATCAGCTAACTCCTGCATGGTGTCTTCTTTATAATTCCTAAACATATTGGGCATGTGTCTTTCTTTCTTATACCATTTTCTGTCTAGAAAGCTCTTTCTTGGGTGTTTGCCATTATCTCTTTTCATTTAGCCCAAAGCTCCTCAAAATGGCTTTACTTTGCAACTCAATTTAAGCCAGCTTCCCCTACACACATTCTGCCACACACATATAAACACATGCACTTTTAAATAAAGATGGTAAAATATATAATGAAATTTAGAAAGTTAATTTTCTGCCATCTTGAAGACATTGAGTCTTTTAACCTTAAGACAACATCAGCTTTTCTTTTACTGCTATTTTTTCAACTTAATAACATCCTCACTTTAAGACTGACAAATCCTTGTTTTTTTCAAGAATGATATCACATTCACAAGAATGATAGGCTGCTTTTCTCGAATCATAAAGAAATGACCCGAATAGATGCCCAACACATAGCAGGCATCTTATGACAAATTCTGAGTCAGCTTTGTGTCAAATTAGCTACGCTCCTCTTTATCTTGTCACACTCTAACACAGAAAGCAACAAGACCACAAGTGTCATAAGTAATGTTATGAAACATGTGACTTTAGGTCACATCGTTAATAAACACCTTTTAATTTTACTTTCTGCATCTAGTTTAAGAAAGCAGGTTGTTTTCAAAGTGCAGATTTCCTATATTCCCTATAGTAAAGCAACGAATTCAGGGATTTTTGCCTTTGACTTTTACTAACACATTTTTCTCTAAGTTTGGTAGAAGACACAGAATTTGCATTTTTACTGTGCCCCTCAGGTGACACTTAGGATCAAAATTGTGTAAATGACTATATTAGAGTTAAAAATTATGGTCATACTAACCAAAATTCTGGTTATAAGTTTTTTTCTGTTTTCTTTTTTAATGGAGTCTCACCCTGGCTGGATTGCAATGGCAGAATCTCGGCTCACTGCAACCTCTGCCTCCCAGGTTCAAACTATTCTCCTGCCTCAGCCTCCTGAGTAGTTGGGATTACAGGTGCTCGCCACCACACCCAGCTAATTTTTGTGTTTTTAGTAGAGATGGGGTTTCACCATGTTGGCCAGGCTGATCTCGAGCTCCTGACCTCGTGATCCACCTGCCTCAGCCTCCCAAAGTGCTGGGATTACAGGCATGAGCCACCATGCCCGGCCCGGTTACAAGTTTTTAAGTGCCAAACTTAGTGGTTTAAAAATTGTAATGAGAATGGAACGTTTTAATAAATGTATGCCATCCTTAACCTTCCGGGTTCCAATACACACGGCATTCGTTGTACCGTCCGTCATAATGTCTGCTTGTCCTCTGGATGCAGGTGTGGCTCTGTGATACATGGCTGGCCACTGTGGCCCACTAACCAGTGTACTCCTATTAGTGATTCATCCAAACTACGGACAGCAGAGTCTGGCAAAGCCATCCTGTTTATCACACACACACACACACACACACACTACACATGCACACACACGTGTATTTGTGTATGTTATATATATTTATATGAACACACACATATACATGCACACACATACATTCATGCACACAACATACATTCTAAGAGAGAGAGGGAAACAGAAAAATTAGCAAAAAAGAAGAACCATTATCTCTGGAGGCGTTGGTGCCTTTTTAGCAACAAGTGGAAGAAGCCTGCTGAAGAATGAAGTCAGCACAAAAGCAAACAGTGCTGGGATACAGAAAGAGCAGAGAGATGAGATAACAGTTTTGAAATGCTGGATACATTTTTGTGTGTGTGGAAGGTAAAACTATCCTCTTGAATGTCTCAGTCACAAGCCAAAGTATCAACACCTTGAAAGAGGTCTTCCTAATCGATTGTATTTGTGCTTGCATTCTTCTATTAATATCACCTAATTAAATTTCCTTATATTTCCTTCAATAGTTAAAATAGCATTATTACATCTATAAAGATAGTTCACCTATGTTGAGAGCATACATCTTATGCACAGACTTGGGCAGGTACTTTTTAGAATTGTCTCACAGAATCCTCATGTAGTTGGTTGCTGTTTTACAAATGATGTAACTGAGGCTTACAGAGTTGAACACACTTGGCCGAGATGAGACGATTTGTACATGGTAATTTTCAAATCCATGCTTCTCAGTACTAAGTTACTCTACTTCATTGTAGCACATGAAAAACATATTTGTGCTACTCAGGAGAGATAATTATACATATCTCCACTTATCCAAAGTATTTATAGTTAGAATAACACCAACATTTAAAAGCGTTCTAGAATAAATTATCCTAAAATGGGTACATTAATGATTCAAATATATAACCTACTATAAAAGAAAGAAGACCAAATTGTAAACTATTTTTCAAAGGTAAAAACATCCTTCTTAGTATAGAGAGCATTAAATTTTAAAGCTCTCATTAAGTATTTAAAAGTCATAAAGTTAAAATAATTTCTTAAGTCTTTTAGCAAATTGAAGAATGATCTCAGAGATAATTGGAGAAATCCAACAAAATGAGGAATTAGAAAGGGTTAACTAATTGTTAAGGAGAATAGCATTTTAGGAAAAATGCACATTTTAATAATGTATACATTTTTATGAATTGTATGTACTTTTAAAGCACATAAAATTCATTATAGCAAAGAGATAAAAATTATAACCATCTCTCATGAGAAAAACTCTTGTGAAATTAAAAATGTACATGCATAACAGAAATGACTGAATTTCATCATCTATGAAATAGAATTACATTGCAATAAGAGAGTCTCATAAAATGCATCAGCTATACCTATATTTTGCTACAAACAGCAAAAAACATCCCACAAATGAGAGGAAAGATCATGTAGTCACCATGAAAACTTGACCATATTACTTTTAAAAATAATATTAATGTATAATGAACAGTTGTTAATTTTGGAAAAACAGGTAGCTATATGGCAATGTGAAGGAATGAATACATTTTCAACACACATTTTTTTATCCTAGGAATCAGGGTAAAACATTAATTTTTGCAGAATCTATGGTAAATAATATTAATTTTAAAAGCTACTTCTGGACATAATGTTACTGCTCTTTAAAAAAAAAGCATACACACTAAGCAAAGTCTATGCACATTTCATTTATATATATTTAAAAAGTGCTAGTTCTCCTTGTAGAGATCTTTTAATTCCTTGGTTAGCCATGTTCCTAAGTATTTCATTTTTGTGTGTGGCTATTGTGTATGTGATCTGTTCTAGATTTGGTTCTCAGCCAGAATGTAATTGATGTACAGAAATGTTATTGATTATTGTGTATTTATTTGTTTCCTGAAATTTACTGAAGTGCTTTATTAGTCCTAGAAGCCTTTGGCAGGGTATTTAAGATTTTTCTATGTATACAATTGTCTCATTAGCAAAGAACTATAGTTTGACTACTGATTTGCCTATCTGGATGCCTTTTATTTCTTTCTCTTGCCTCATTGCTCTGGCCAGGACTTTCATTACTAGATTGAATAAGAGTGGTGAATGTGGCATCCTTGTCTTGTTCTAGTTCACAAAGTGACTGTTTCAAGCTTTTGCCCATTCAATACGATGTTAGCTGTGAATCTGTCATAGATGGCTCTTATTATTTTGAAGTATTTTCCTTTAATGTCTAGTCTGTTGAGGATTTTTCATTTTGAATGAATATCAGATTTTATCTGAAGTGTTTCTGCATCTATTGAGATAATCCTATGGTTTTGTTTTTAATTTTGTACATGTGGTGAATCACATTTATGGATTTGCGTATGTTGAACCAACCTCGCATCCCAGGAATGAAGCCTACTTAATTATGGTGAATTAATATTCTGATATGCTGCTTGATTTGATTTACTAGTATTTTGTCAAGAAGTTTTAGATCTATGTTCATCAGGGATATTGGCTTGTTGATGTGGCTTTTTTTTAATTGTGTCTGATAGATTTTTTTTTTTATCAGGATGATGCTGGCTTCACAGAATGAGTTAGGGAAAATCTTCTCTTCCTCGATGTTTTGGAATAGTTTCAGTAGAATTTGTGCCAATTCTCTTCTTTGTATGTTTGGTAGAATTCGTCTGTGAGTCCATCTGGTCCAGGGTTTCTTTTGGTTGGTAGGTTTTTTCTTACTAATTCAATAATAGAATTTGTTATTGTTCTGTTCACATTTTCACTTTCTTGCTGGTTCAATCTTGGGAGGATGTATGTTTCCAGGAATATGTCCATTTCCTCTAGATTTTCTAATTTGTCTGCATAGAAGTGTTCACAATAGTTTCTGCAGATATTTTGTATTTTTTTGGGATTGGCTGTTTTGTCATAATTGTTATTTCTGATTGCGCTTATTTTTATATTCTCTTTATTTCCTTTGTGAATATAGCTAGTGGTTTATCAATCTTGTTTATGCATTTAGAGAATCAACTCATAATTTTATTAATATTTTATATTGATTTTTATGTTCCAATTTTGTTCAGTTCTTCTCTGATTTTAGTTATTTCTTTTCTTGTCTTAGATTTGAGACTTTTTTTTTCTAGCTCTTCTAGGTGCAATGTTAGATGATTAATTTGAGATCTCTCTAACTTCTTGATGGAGGCTACAAAACATTGCTAGAAGAAGTCAGAAACAATATAATTAAATAGAAAGGCATTCCCTTTTCATGGGCTGGAAGAATCAATACCATGAAAATGATCATACAGCCCAAAGCAATGTATAGATTCAATGGTATTTCTATAAAACTGCTGTTGTCATTTTTCACAGAATTAGAAAACATTTATGAAATCTATGTGGAACCTAGAAAGAGCCTGAATAGCCAAAGGAATATGAAGCAAAAGGATCCAAGCAGGAGCCATCACATTACCAGATTGCAAACAATAATATAAAGCTACAGAAACCAAAACAGCACAGTACTTGTACAAAAACAGACACATAGACCAATGGAACCGAATACAGAACCCAGAAATAAAGCCACACACCTACAATTATCTGACCTTCAATAAAGTTGACCAAAATAAGCAATGAGGAAAGGACTCCCTACCCAATAAATGGTGCTAGATAACAGGCTAGCCATAGGCAGAAGAATGAAAGTGGATCCCTCTCTTTCACCATATAAAAAATTCACTCAGGGTAGATTAAAGATTTAATTTTCAGACATTGAATTACGAAAATTCCAGAAGAAAATCTAGGAAGTATTCTTCTTGACATTCTTCTTGACATGATTTACCCATCTTGACATTCTTTACCCATTTTGCAAAGAATTTATGGCTAAGTCCCCAAAAGAAATTGCAACAAAAAAGTTTACAAGTGAGACCTAATTAACTAAAGAGATTCTGCACAGCAAAAAAACTGCCAATATAATAAACAGAAAACTTACAGAATGGGAGAAAATATTCACAAATTATGTATCCAACAAAGGTCTAATGTCCAGAATCTACAAGGAACTTAAATCAACAAACAAAAAACAATGTCATTAAAAAAAAAATGGATAAAAGACATGAACTGAAACTTCTCGAAAGAAGACATACATAAGGCTAATGATACATAAAAAAATGCTTATCATTGCATTTCAGAGAGATGCAAATCAAAACTACAATGAGATATTGTCTCACACAGGAAAGAATGGCTAAAAAGTCAAAAAATAATAGATGCTGGTGAGATTTCAGAGAAAAGAGAATGCTTATACGCTCTTGCAAGGAATGTAAATTAATTCAACCACTGTGGAAAGCAGTTTGGAGATTTCTCAAGCAACTTAAAATAGAACTATCATTCAACCCAGCAATCTCATTGCTGGGTATATACCCAAAGGAAAATAAATCGTTCTACCAAAAAGACACACGCACTCATTACATTCATTGCAGCACTATTCACAATAGCAAAGACATGAAATTCACACAGGTGCACACCAATGGTAGATAGCATAAAGAAAAAAATAATACATATACATTGTGGAATAATATGCAGCCTTAAAAAAGAATAAAATCATTGCTTTGAAGCAAATTGGATGCAGCCGGAAGCCATTATTCTAAACAAATTAACATATTAACAGAAAACTAAATATCACATATTCTCATTTACAAATGGGAACTAACTACTGAGTACACAAGTACATAAAAATGGGAACAGTAGACATAGGGGGCTACAAGAGGTGGGAGGAAAAGAGGGGTGTGGTTGGCTGAGAAATTACCTATTGGGTACTATGCTCACCAACTGGGGTTATGCAATCATCTGTACTCCAAACCTCAGCAACACATAATTTACCCATGTAGCAAACCTGCACATGTACCCCCTGAATCTAAAATATAAGTTGAAAGTATTTTTAAGTGCTAAGGTTACATGTAATAGGAAGTTCAACAGTAGTATAAATCAACAGACTCAAACTTAAAAACTTTCTTAACCATTTTATATAAAGACTACCTTACCTTGGGCTAGTTACTTTCCATCTCTCTGCTGCTGTTTGCTCATTTATCAAATAGAGATAATAATAGTGCTTAGCTTCAAAGGGTGCTGTGAATATAAAATAATAACATAAATAGAAGAATTTTAGCATAGCCTCAGAGCATTGTTCTTGTTCTGTAAATATTAGCGATGACACTTATTAAATTATAATTAAGTGGATATAAACATGAACTAGAGAGTTAATAATAATGAGTAATAATTACAAACTAAGTTCAAATTTCTTCAGATATTCTGAAGTATATGTTTCCAATATGGAAAATAATACTTGGTGAATTTTTTTATCTTCAGACAATAAATTTCCACCTTTTTTTGAGGCTGTTTCTAGAGATTGAACTGACAAAGTGACTTATGAACCATGATTCTAGGATTAACAGTGTTGTATTTTTAAACTCCCATTCCTCAGACTTATTTAATAATTTCAATACCTTGTATTATAGGATACAGTGATAACCATTGTGTTATGTTTTATTAAAAAAAATACTTGCTGCTTCTTTCTGACGTCAGAGTTGAATACACGACTGGTTTTGGGCCGTGTGATGTTACTTGTGAGCAGAAACCTTAAGAGTCAGCACATGGCTTGTGAAGTTCTCTTATTTCTCTGTCGTGAAAACAATGTTCCAGCTACAGGTTGCTTCCTTAGTTTGACTCCAAAAGCCCATATGATATGGAGCAAAATTAAACGAGAGTCATGCTGGATATGAAAAAATAAATTCTTTTATGCCACTATTATTTACAGGCAAGCAACATTATAGTATAAGCTAGCTAGTGGTCACTGAAACAGTTATAATAAATATTCAATTTTATTTTATTTCCCTAAGCATCACTCCTCATTAGCTGTTCATAATCCTGCATCCATCTGTAGCTATTAGGATTAAGTAGTAGAAAAATGACAGAGAGAAATAAAATCATCTATGTGGTAAGAAAAGCTCCGTGACTCAGTGTCCCAAAAGCCAAAGGAAGTTCATGTGATCAAAGGGTCAAAAGCCCACAGATGACCTCAGATGAGCCCAGACCAGTTCATGTTTGGTTAAGCACATTGCACTGTGTCTAGGACTTGCCAAAGTAGTAGAGAAACTGAGGAATAACATGGCCCACATGTTCAAGGTCCTTTCAGTCTAATGAGAAAATAAAACATTCAAAATAGAGTAAAGGATCCTATATTACAGGAAGACCTGGGAGTCAGCAACAGTACAATGAAAGAAGCAGTCATCTCTACACAGAAAACATTCATAGAAGATAGTATTGGAATGAATCACAGTGACAGTAGAATAGAGTTACTCAAATCAGGTAAGAGACTAAAACCAAATCACTGCATTTGACAATTAGCGAATACCAGTGGAACCATACTGAGAATATTTTCTGGGTAGATATGAGGGCAACAGTTTGATTTTAAGCAGAATGAGGACTCAGTGGAAAAGAAAAGTGGATCAAATTAATGTAGCTATTTTTTGGTGATATTTATGTATAAAAAATAGATATGATGCAGACTACAGGTGTATGCCAGGTTTGCTAAAATTGAATGGTTTATTAATGGAATGGTTTATTAAATTAGCATTTTGAACAAAAGTAAAAAAAGTACATAATTGATGAATCACAGTTCCAGATAAGATGTTAAATGATGGTATCAAAAGTCCAGGTCAGCAGGGGCAATAGTCACTCACCTGAGACTAAAAGCAAAGCTATATGAATAGTTAAGTATAAAAGTAGTGGAAAGTTGATGTTTTAGAGATTTTATGCTTGGTGGGAAACTATATTTTTCTGGAAAATTAGATCCCAGTTTCATCTCTGTGGGTAAAGATGACAGAGGTTATGAAGACCTGAGGTGAATGGTACAGCTAGAGAATAGTCTATGAGTAGAATAGAAAAGAAAATAAATCAAATAAAGTCATTGGTAAATCTATATCAGAACAGTTGAAATATTCATTTCTTTCTTGCACTGCAATTTCATCTGCAGGAATTTATTGTAAAGAAGTAACCCAAAACATATAAAAAGTTCTGGGCAAATTTGTATGTCACAGTTGTATCTTGAGAAAAACTAGTAATATTGAAACTATGATAATGGTTATAAATTTTATGATACTTCCTACAACCATTATAACTTCTTAAAAAGAACTTACAGTGATATGGAAAAATACTCGTGTGCAAAGTTAAGTATGGACACTATCCACATATCTAATATACTCATTTACTAAACATCAATAATAGGTCAATCAGTAGAGGGCATAAATATATATGTATATTATGTGTGCGTAAATATTATATGTAATTATATAACATATATAATATATTATTTTTTCTACTTTTTTCTACATTTTGTACACTGAAAATAGAGCACTTTTATAATAAAATAGGATACACCTTATTTTAAGTCATATAGCCAAATGGCAGAAGATTTCAACAGATTGTTGAAAATGGTTGTAGAAGCAAAGCAATAAGCTTGGAATTTGTGTGATTATTCACTACTGAGAGTGTTACTTCACATGCCCAAAGTCATAAGGTATTCTTAATTATGAAAGATAGAAAGTGCAGCTTGTGCAACATAGGGAGCTCCCATCTCTACACATAGTATAAAAATTAGCCAGCATGGTGACACATAACTGTGGTCCCAGCTACTAGGACGGCTAAGGCAGAAAGATTCCCTGAGCCCAGGTAGCTGAGGCTTCAGACAGCTGTGATCATGCCACTGCACTTTAGTCTGAACAACAGAGTGACACCCTGTCTCAAGAAAAAAAAAAAAAAGATAAAAGGTCAAAGAGAAAATAATCAAGTGTACCAAAATATTCATGAAGGTGACCATAGGTTAACCATACAAAGTCCAGTACTTCTCAAGTTTTAATATTCACTAGACTCTCTTAGGTATCTGTGTATTTCGATTTTTGTGTTACTATAAAGAAATACTTGAGGCTGGGTAATTTATAAACAGGTTTATTTTGGCTCATGGTTCTGCAGGCTGCACAAGAAACATGCTGCCAGTATCTGCTTCTGGTGGGGGTGTTAGGAAGCTTACAATCGTGGCAGAAGGTGACTGGGAGATAGGCATACCACATGGTGAGAGTGGGACCAAGAGATAGGGGGAGATGCCACACTCTTTTAAACAACCAGATCGCAAATTAACTCAGAGGAAGAATACACTCATTATCACAAAGATGGTACGAAGTCATTCATGAAGAATCCACCTCTATGACACAAACACCTCCCACCAGGCCCCACCTCCAACATCGCAGATTACATTTCAACACGAGATCTGGAGAGGACAAGTATTCAAACTGTATCATTCTGCCCCTGCCCCCCAAAATCTGATGTTTCTCACACACTATAAAATAAAATAATTATTTCCCAATAGTCCCCAAAAGCCTTACCTCACTCCAGCATCACTCAGAAATCTCAAGTCCGAAGTCTTAAGTCTCATCTGATACTCAAGTCACGTTCATTTCACCTATGAGCTTGTAAAATCAAAAAAAAAGTTATTTATTTCCAAGATTATAATGGTGGTATAGGCATTGGGTAAACATTCCCACTCCAAACGGGATAAATCAGTCAAAAAAAAAGGGGGGCAACAGTCTCTAAGCAAGTCTAAAACCCAGCAGGGCAGACATTTGACCTTAAAACTCCAAAATTATCCTTGGCTCCAAGTCCTCTATCCGGGTGATATGGTTTGGCTATGAACCACCCAAATATCATCTTGAATTGTAGCTCCCATAATTCCCATGTATTGTGGGAAGGACCTGGTGGGAGGTAATTGAATCATGGGGATGAGTCTTTCCCATGCTGTTCTTGTGATAGTGAATAAGTCTCATCAGATCTGATGGTTTTATAAAGGGGAGTTTCCCTACACAACCCCTCTTGCTTTCCACCATGTAAGATGTGACTTTGCTCCTCATTTGCCTTCTGCCGTGACTGTGAGGCCTCCACAGCCATGTGGAACTGTGAGTCAATTAAACCCCTTGTTTTTATAAAATTACTCAGTCTCAGATATGCCTTTATTAGCAGCGTGAGAACAGACTAATACACCTGGTGTGAGGGGTAGACTCCCAAAGCCTTGGGCAGCTCTGCTCCTGTGGTTTTGCTGTATGCAGCCTACGCTACTGTTCTGATGGGTTGAAATCTAGTGTCTGTGGCTTTTGGAGGCTGAGGTTGCAAGCTGTTTGTAGTTCTACCATTCTTGGGTCTGGAGGGTGGCAGTCTCATTTCCACAGCTCCACTAAGCAGTGCCCTGGTGGGGACTCTGTATGCAGCCTCCAACACCACATTTCTCCTTAGTATTGCCCCGAGAGAATTTTTCTGTGGGAGATCTGCCTCTGCAGCAAGCTTCAGCCTGGGCCTCCAGTCTTTTCAATACATCTTCTGAAACCTAGGGGGAAGCTGCCAAGTCTCCTCTATTATTGTATTCTGTGCACCTGCAGGCTTAACACCATGTGAAAACCACCAAGCCGTATGGCTTGTGCCCTCTGGAGCAGTAGGGATGTAAAGTGCAGCCTCCTGGGGTGGCAGGGCTGACCCCTAAAACCACTATTTTCTCCTAGGCCTCTGGGCCTGTGATGGAAGGGACTGTGTTGAAGTTATCTGAAATGCCTGTGAGGTCTTTTTCCCATTGTCTTGGCTATTAGTGCTCAATTCCTTTGTAGTCATGCAAATCTCTCTAGCAAGTGGTTACTCCAAACTTGCTTGGATTCTTTCTGTACCACAAGGCCAGGCTGCAATTTTGTATGCTCTGTCTCCCTTTTAGATACAAGTTCCAACTTTAAGTCACTTATTTGTTCTCATAACTAACCATAAGCTGTTAGAAGCAGGCCACATTTCAAACACTTTGCTACTTAGAAATTTCTTCCACCAGATAGCTTAATTCATCACTCTTAAGTTCACCCTTCCACAAAACTCTAGAGCATGGATACAATGCAGCTAAATTATTTGCTACTGTGTAACAAGGGTAACCTTTATTCCAGTTTCCGGTAAGTTTCTCATTTCCATCTGTGACCTCTTCAGTCTGGCCTTCACTGTCCATTTCTGTATCACCATTTTGTTCACAACTATTTAACCAGTCTCTAAGAACTTCTAAACTTTCCCTCATCTTCCTGTCTTCTGCCGAAACTTTCAAACTCTTCAAGACTCTGTCTGTTACCCAGTTCCAAAATTGCTTCCAGATCTTCAGGTATCATCTTTAGAGCAATGTACAACTCCATGGTACCAATTACTATCATGTTAGTCCATTTTTGCATTTCTATAAAGAAATACCTGAGTCTGGGTAATTTATAAAGAAAGCAGGTTTATTTTGCCTCATGGTTCTGCAGGCCGTACAAGAAACATGGTACCAGTATCTAGAACTTCCGGTGGGGGTCTTAGGAAGTTTAAAATCATGGTGAAATGCGATGGGGAGACAGACATATCACAATGTGAGAGCAGGAAAAAGAGAAAGATAGAGGTGGGACGTGCCGCCCTATTTTAAACAACCAGATCTCACATGAACTCCAAGAAAGAGCTCACTTATTACTGTGAGAATAGCATTCATGAGGGACCTGCCCTCAAGACCCAAACACCTCCCACCAGGCCCCAACTCCACAACGGGGATTACGCTTTAATGTGAGATTTGGAGGGGACAAATATCCAAACCATATCAGTATCATCACTATCTAAAATGCAAATTATGATTCAATGGAGTGAAGGTGACATTCTGTATCTCTAACAAGTCCCCAGTTGATTTTCATGTTGCTGGGAAGCTTGGACCACAATTTGAGTAACAAGAATCTTGTATATGTAAGAAATTCATTAAGTGTTAATTCAAAGTGATTATGACATAGTCATTTGGATATTTAAAAATAACAGCGAGATAAAACTCAAAGAAACAATGATTTTGCATCAAATTGGTATAATAATAGTATGGAAGCTATCTTAATGAGAAAGAAAGTTTCAGATAAAGCTTCCTGTCTCCTCAGGGTTAGTAGAAATAGCAACCTGATCATCAAGGCTAGGGAATCCAGCCATAATAATTTTTCTTTCTCTTTTTAATTTTTATTGACAAAACAAATATATTACCAGTAGGATTACTAATATAATAAATATGCTATTTAGGAAGAGAGAAAAAGCATTTAATTCTATCCCATTAGCCCTAGGTATAGATTTAATTAGGTCAATGGAATAACTTAAAATACCTGAAGGGATACCGAGGGAATTAGTTACAAACAGAAGTAGATTTACCATAAAGCTAGTGAAGCTTATGCTTCAAGAACAATCAATTGCATTGACATTTCCAAGGTCTTGGTCATAGCAATGTGTTCTTTGTCATAATATATTTATATTCAATTCCCCAAATAAGATAATGTAATAAAGTTGGTTTAAACCATTGCCTTTTCTTTCATCCAGACCTTACTTCTTATTTTTCATTGTATCATGTAGCAGGAACCAAGTTTTTGTGTACAGCTGAGAGGAAAGTTGAATTGGAGGTACATTTAATTAGGGTTTGGTGGGATATGGTTATGTGGTTTGTAGTCAATTCCGTTTATAATTATGTTACTGCTAGGCTTGCTACTATGGGAGTTTTCCTCCAATCCCCCACAGTTTACTTACTTGGCACCATGATAAAAAGGTACAGAGATAGAATTATAACATGGTAACAATTTGAATTTTTGCACTTCCAAATCATGAAACTCAAATGAAAAAAATTTGATACAAATTTCCTAATTTGACCATAAACAAATTTGTTAAATTCAAAAATAAATTTTATATGCTATTAGTAATTTTTAACAGATTGTTTTGAGCAATTATGCCAGAAGTGAGAAAAATTATCTCTATAGAAAATATTTTAAAATTTCATTTGAAGAAAAAATAAAAGCTTGTATATTCCCCAAAATATAAGAAAGGGATTGTTAGGGTATGCAATTTTGTATTTAGTATTATAAAATGTAGAATTTATTTAATGTAAGCAGTATGTTTTTATTTGGGGAATACATATGTACGTTTTAGTTGTATAATATTTATAATTTATTTTGTTTAATTTTCTCATCAGAAATACATACTGGTTTTTAACTCAATTTTGTATTTATAACATTTAATTCTTTTTTCATTTTTAAACGACTTTCACTTTATAAATTGTACAAGTCCCACAACACCTGGTGTGCCCTGGATGTAATCACTTCACTTCTTCAAATTTGTTTTCTTATTTGCAAAGTAATAACCATCTCTCTGGGTTAGAGGAAGGATTAATTGAGATAATAAATGTGTTCAGTAGAGTTCTGTAAAGGTCAATAAATGTCAGTTGTGTTTCTTGCCATTACATGTATACATAGTCAATAGTTTAATTACTGATAGTTATTTCTTTCCTCCATCTAGCCTAACTTCTGCTCAGGAAGATATCTAACATCAAAATCAAATTATGCTAGCCTCTGCTGGAAATCATTTCACTGATTCCTATTTTCTACAAGACTCATTTATAAAGCTATTTTAAATAAAACTTTTGATGTGTGTATTTGAGATTTACCACACGATGTTTTGGGATATATACATATATATATACGTATATGTATATATATATATATATAAAATATATGTGTGTGTGTATATATACACACACACACATATATATTTACTCTAGTGCAGCAGAATTACACACTTATCATCTTACATACTTTTTTTGATGAGGCTCTTTACAATTCAATTTCCACTTACCTCTCCAGTTGCATCTCTTGAAATTTCACCCATTTACAGTTTTCAGATACAATACTCGTTTACATGTTAGAGATCCAAGCCATGCCCTTTCACTTTTCTCTCCTTTGTATATGGAATTCCTGCTTTTCAGAAGTCTTTCTCTCTTTCATAACAATGTAAGTTTCTACTCATTCTTTAACAATGATCTTAAATGTTAGATTTTATAAATTATGGCACAATGGATAAGAATTGCCACTTACCTTGTGTCTTAGTGGTCTTTCTGCTGCTATAACAGAACATGACAGACAGTAATTTATAAAGAATAAACATTTATTGGTCCCATATTTCTGGAGGCCAAGAAGTCCAAGATCATGGTGCTGGCATTTGACAAGTGTAATTCTACAGAAGAAGTGGAAGAGACTGGAAGACAGAGAGAAAATTGGAGCTGAACTTGTTCTTTTATCAGAAGCCCACTTTTACAAAAATGGCCTGAATTCTTTCATGATGGCTCCACCTTCATGGCCTAATAACCCCTCAAAGACTCCACCTCTTAATTCTTTTACCATGCCATTCAAGTTTCCAACACATAAACTTTTGGGGGAAAAAATCAAACATAGCATCGTGCTTCAATCATATTCACTTAGGGAAGATATTGTTAAATATAGTAGACAACATATAATATCTTATGAACCAGCCATTCCATACCTACAGAAACTCTCAAACTCTTTATAGGAGGATATGCTCTATGCAGCATTGTTTGTGCAGGAGAATGTTGAAGGCCACATAGATAAAATGAATAAATAAAATATACTAGGAGCACACAAAGAAATATTTTGAACAGTTAGGAAATTTATTATGTTCATTTTTATTATTGAACGAAAAAGTAGAAATAATCTACAGCATAAATTCACAGCGTAAATTAAAACATATACGAAATGAGCACTTTTACTCAAAAACACAAATATTTAATACATTTGAGTGAGTGCCTGTAATAAGAAGAGTGGGGCAGTCCCGGAAATGCTACATGAAATCTCTCATGCAAACATAAGATTATGTGTTCCCCATCTTTATTTCTTTATCTTTCACTATCTTTTGTCTGGGTGTTGTAATTTATTTCGTATCTTAGTTTGTTTGTGCTGCTATAAAAATACCTGAGACTAAGTATAAGAAGAGAAATCAATTTTCTCATAACTCTTTTTTTTTTATTATTGTACTTTAAGTTTTAGGGTACATGTGCACAATGTGCAGGTTTGTTACATATGTATCCATGTGCCATGTTGGTGTGCCACACCCATTAACTCGTCATTTAGCATTAGGTGTATCTCCCAATGCTATCCCTCCCCCCTTCCCCCACCCTACAACAGCCCCCGGGGTGTGATGAGTCTCGGAAATCCAAGAACAAGTTGTAGGCCTGTGTAGTGTCTGGTGAGGGGCTCAGTCTTTGCTTTCAAGATGGTGCTTTGAACATTGTGTTTTCACATCATGGAAGAGCAGAAGGACGAAAAGAGGCCTATGTGACTTCTCTGTAGCCCTTTCATAGGGCACTACTCCATTTATGAAGGCTGATCCCTCATGACTTAGTCACTTTCCAAAAGTCCTCACCTCTTAATACCACCACAGTGGGGATTAAGTGTCAATATGAATTTTGGAGGGGACACAAACCATAGAAATTAATGAGTTCAATGTCTCTCAGAAGGTAGACAAACAACCCTGTCACTGTCATCCGGGAATACGCATTAAAAAAGCAGATACTTGAACTGTATTTTAGAACTACTGAACTGTATTTTAGAACTACTGAATGAAAATATATTCTAATAGAGCCTAGAAATATATATCCTATCCTGAAGAAGCAACCCAGGTGTTTCTTAAAAAGTGTATTTTGAAAACGATAGACTTAAACTGTGGAACACATGAAGTCAGAGTCACAGGAGTCTCAGGGACACAAGTTCTAGAGATGCTGTCAACCATTTTTGATATTGGTTAAACATCATAATTATTCAATAAACATTTGTTTAAAGGCTAACTGGATTAACAATTTAATGGATGGCATTACTTCATAGAGAATAGACAGGTAGAAGAAATCAAGACTACCAAAAAAACATTATAAATCAAACATATGTAATTGGAAAAATCTTATTTTACTCCATAATAGAGCTCTAAGTTTACTTACCAATCTCCAATTAACATATATACTTATACATACACATTTGACCATACATGTATATGTACTGTATACGTATATATGTATATGAGAAACTTCCCAGTTTCTAACAAAGAAAATGAACAGCATGAATGCAAGACTAAATGCTAGCATAATAGCATAGATTTTTGCCTGC
Source organism: Hylobates moloch (assembly GCF_009828535.3). Taxonomy (NCBI): domain Eukaryota; kingdom Metazoa; phylum Chordata; class Mammalia; order Primates; family Hylobatidae; genus Hylobates; species Hylobates moloch. Next base: position 2,226,307 of record NW_026652306.1, on the reverse strand, counting down.
TGCTTACTTGCCCAAAATTTGCATTAGTTTTTGTATCCAACTCTCCTTAGTAAGATTGGTAGTCCATTTGGAGTAGATTTGAGCCAGACTTTAAAACCATAATCTGCCCTTGACTACATAGGTCAAATTCTCTTGGGAATTTGTGCCAGTTCAGGAAATTTGAAAATATACTTTCATTCAAATAACTGTGTTCAAGCAAAGGGCACGCTGGGATTTGCCATTTTGGCTGCTGTAACAACTACCACTATCAGTATCTATGCACAGATGCTCAATGTGGGTAACTATTGCTGGCAGGTTATGCTGGCGTCTCATACAAATGAATAATCATTGGCTCATGATCACCTCAACTCCCTAGATCACTTGGAATGGCCCAGTTGGGCTAAGTAGGAAATCTAGCTAACGAGAGGGAATTTTTTACCCTCTAGTCATGATGCATAATATACAGGATTTCACACAGCTGTCTTTTAAAAGGTTTATCCTAAAGTTTTTAGAGTTATTTAAAATGTTTTTATTTTTATCTTATTAATAAAATGCTATTTATTTATATTGGGTATAAGACAGTGATTCAGTGAGGAATTGAAGTTTTGAAATTCATACTTAAATGGAACATTACTTTTTCCTATGATACATTGTCCAGTTGCTAATGAATAGCATAAGTCCAGCTGCTTACTGTGAAATTGCCACCCTTGCACCATGCATACAATAAAATAAGGAACACACTGTTATTAAAGCTGAACAGAAAATGCTATTTTTAAATGATTCAATATATCTAATAGCAGCTAAGTAATGAAGTAAACATCATTAGTGAACTTTTCAGCCTATACTTACATTTTGCTACCTTTCTCCCACCCTGTTTCACAAGGTTTCTGAGGATACAGTTTACTCTTTATGCTTAAATTGAGGATCTACAATTTACTGGGCCATTAGCATCAAAAAGATATATGCACTATTTCACTCTAAAGAACCACACAGAGAGGAATGGGAAAAAGAATCTCTTTAATGTGCCTCCATCAGAAAAGATGATGGTACAGTGTTCCTAGATCCTGTGATAGTGAGGAACCTCTAAGAACAATAAACATCTAACTAAAACGTGATAGGATGATTTTCCCCACCCTTCTTCAAAATCTGACTGTTAATCCAAAATCTGACTCTTAATCCAATGTCTTTGATCTATGGAAAGATATTACACATTTTATGTTTGAGATGGTATAAACATAATACAGAAAATTTCCTAAAGCCTTTTATCTTGAATTTCTAAATATAACTTTAAGGGAAATTATAATTTCTAATTAGGAAGTCATTACGAGTATTTCTTGAAGTTGCTTTATTCTTATCTGAGGAGTACTGTAACTTCTTTTAAGAATAAAATTATTATTGTATTACAATCTATGGATTTAGCTCTTTTTTTTTTCCTTTCTCAGTGTGTGATTGTTTACTTCAGCTTTCAAAGTACGGCAGTATGCCATTTTTTATTTATTCCTCCCCAGCCTTTATTTTGCATTCTTCTTCAGCTGCACCTTGAACTTCAGAATTTCTTCTATCTGCGCTTTCAGAATTTCTTCTATCTACAGCTTCCTTCTATCTCCTCTTATTACTCCATATATTTGCTCAGGTAATCTCCCATATTAATATTACAATCTTTGACATATTCATTTTAATCTATGTCTTCAGGTCATTTCTTTACCTGAGCTTCAGTCTTAAATAGCCAGATGACAATTCAGCTTGAAATTCAAATAAAACCTTAATATTCACTTCATGTCTTTTTTTTTTTTCTCTGCTGCTCTCTGTCATTTAACATCATTACTATGCACCCAGGTCAATTAAGAAAGCTTGGACATATCATTGATTGCTCCTACTCTCTCATCTTACATCAAATCAACCACCAAGTCAATGTGAATCTTCCATACTTTTGTCTACATTTCACAGTTCCATTTCCCATTAACCTAGTGAAACACTAGCAACTGTTTTGTACATGACAGCAGTGTAATTATTAAGCTGCCTGTCTTGGTCTCAGCACTTTCCAATTCATTCCTGACAATACATCAAAAATAATCCTCTATTTGACTTTACTATTCCACTGTAATAGCTCAGTGCCTTGACATATTTCATTTCCCTTAGGATAAAATCCAAATGTCTTAGTATGGATTGCAAGGTCCTCACTGATTTGCCTTCTAATCTATTGCTAATCATGTTCTTATAGTCCACACCCTATGTAATGAGCTACTTTCAATTTCCCAGAGAACTATTCATTCCTTTGGTCCAGTCTTTGTCATGCTGCTTTTATCTGGAACATTTTTAATTTCTTTCTCTCAACCCCTAGCACACTATACTGCCTAAAGTTAAGTGTCTCTTCTACTATTTTTTCCCCATAGCATTCTAAATTTCAACTATTTGAATATTTATCACAATTTGTTGAAAATTCTTTTGTTAGCCATTTCACCCACTGGATCTTAATTTCAGTGAGGGAAGGGTCTCTTTCTGAGTATCTAATTGGTGTCTCTAGCTTCTACTTTCCTATATATAGCTATACGTGTACATGTATAGATAGGCATATATATATATGTGTGTGTATATATATATATATATATATGCTCAGTGAATATTTGTTTAATAAATATGCTAATATATGTTTTGGAGTTTTCCCACATGAAAACTAATCTAATTAAATATGTTCTTCTGTCTTGAAACCTAGAGACACCATTTTTTAAAATGAAAGGATTAGCCTGTATGTCCTTATATTATTTACTCCCTCTGGTCATCCTATATTTTCTGAAACAATTTGATACAAATATATAAGTGCCTTGAAAACACACAATTTTCCTCCATTTTTATGAAAGAAGAAAAAAGAGGGGCAACAAACTTCAGAAAAATTAGAGAAAATAAAGAATTTTAGCAGAACAAGATATTTTGATGATATAAAAGCAAAGACTTGCGAAGCATAAGATGCAAATAAGAAAACTTACAAATTTAATTTCAAATATTAAAGAAATGAAATATGACTTTTTTTTTAAATCCCAGGAGTCTTACAGATAAACAACTGTGTTATATTTAATTTGACATGATTTTATAAATTAAAACATCATTTTATTTAATATCTAGAAAAAGAATGTAAGACAGAATGTTGTTAGCCCTATCATATAAGTGACAAAATTGAAGGATAGGGTAAAACCTTGACAGAAATCGTGGAGTCAGTAAATGCAGAGGTAGCATTAACACTCAGATCCACAGTTCTTAACTTCATTTTTTGTCACAGTAAGATACATCAGCATATTTACTTATTTATTCATTTATTGAGACAGAGTCTCGGTCTGTCACCCAAGCTGGAGTGCAGTGGCATGATCTCAGCTCACTGCAACCTCCACCTCCCAGGTTCAAGAAATTCTCTGCCTCAGCCTCCTGAATAGCTGGGATTACAGGTGCCCGCCAACACACCTGGCTAATTTTTGTATTTTTAGTAGAGACAGGTTTTCACCATCTTGGCCAGGCTGGTCTTCAACTCCTGACCTTGTGATCTACCTGCCTCGGCCTCCCAAAGTTCTGGGCTTACAAGCGTGAGCCACCGTGCCCGGCCACATCAGCATTTTTTAATTAGAATGGACTGTACTTCCAACTTGCCCTAGTCACTGGATTTGACAATTATCCAATTCTCTCCACTTATCATTCATACATCAAAGTCCTATTTTATGGTATAATCATTCATAATATATTTATAAAAATTTTCTTTAAATAGAGAGTATTAGATTGTTTAGAAACTTAAGAACAAGTAGCTTTTATTTTATTTTTAATTTTTAATTTTTTTATTTCCATAGGTTTTTGGGGAACAGGTGGTGTTTGGTTACATGGGTAAGTTCTTTAGTGGTGACTTGTGAGATTTTAGTGCGCCCATTACCTGAGCAGTATACAGTGAACCCAATGTGTAGTCTTCTATCCCTCACCTGCCTCCCACCCTTTCCCTGGGGTCCCCAAGGTCCATTGTATCATTCTTAGGCCTGCGAATCCTCATAGCTTTTGTAAATAAGTCTTTGTCACACAGGTATGAGATAAAAGCCAGAGCAGTTATGATATGAAACAAATAGAAACTTTGAGTTTTTCAGCAACAAAATATTCATATCATTCCAAGGGAGTATCTCTACAATCAATAATGTTCTCTTCCAATCCATTTTCGGTGCAATAATCTAAGACGTTTTTCTAAAACTCAAATAAGATTACGTCCTCACAGTTTAGAAAATGTAAGTGTTCTTTCCTAGCTAGGATGGCCACCCTTTGTTGCTTACCTTGCATCCATTTTCCCCTTCTCCTATGCCAGAAGTTTTTAACTGGAGGTGTTTTTAGCCTCTGGGGAAGATTTGGCAATGTATGGAGACATTTTTGTTCTTCACAGCTGGGGAAGAGGATGCAACAGTCATTTAGTGAGTATAGGACAGGGATGTAGCTAAACACCTTCAATGCATAGCACAGTCCCTCATCACAAAGAATTATCTGGCCTCAGATCTCAATAGTACCAGGATCGTGAAACCATCTTCTTTGTTTAATCATATGTCAATTCATTTATATCAGTAATGTGATTTGTCACAAGAAAAAAACTGAAATTCACAAAATTAACATATGCAATATTTTATAATTTAATCCCTGCTGACATCTCAACATTATTTATTGTTACTCTACTTCTTTGTTCTGAATTATGTGCCATTTATAAAAATCATGCACGTATCTGTCAAGATGAGATGAGCTGTACCACATGGAGAAACACCTCTAAAATACCAGTAGCTTACAGTCACACACTTTATTTCTTATGCTACATGCCCAAGATATATTGGTAAGAGTGTTCTCATTGTACTGAAAGAAACTCAAGCAGATGGAGGCTCTATCATCTTAAGAAGCTTTTATTTCAAGCTGAGTCTTCAGGTTTCAGAGTGGCAGGAGAAGAGAACATGGAACATTATTACAACGTGACTCTTAGTTGCTTCTATCCAACAGTAAAATACATCACTTCCACTCATATTGGCCACAACATCTTGGCCAAAAAAGTCACATGGTTGTGGCCTAACCGGCATTTTCTTGGAAGAAAAGAGACATTAGAACTCTTAGTGAACCCTAGTAGTATCTACTCCTGTGGGTTATTTTTTTTCTCCTTATTTCCAGGACTAATTCATATTTAAGTTTAATGTGATGCATTACTTCTTAGATAAAGCCACCTTGATTCATTTTTTTTTAGACTTGGTTAGATGCTTCTCTCTGGTGCCCTTATCATAACTTGTACATAGATCTCACATTTAGTACTTGTTATTGTGAAAGTCCATAGTTTGCCTCTGCTTGATGACTGGTCCTTGGCAGTAGAAGTTTCTTATTTATTGCTATATTTACCAAATCTAGCATACATGAAATGATTTAATTAAACATTTTTATACAAACACGCAAAATACCCCCTAAGTCAAATTATACAATGGAACACAGAAGAATCATTGATTTTTCTATCAAACAAGAGCCTCTTGCCTCTCCAGGTACCTGATGATTCACTGACTTAAAGTTCTATCCATATTTTCTCCTTATTCCAATATGAGAAAATGGCTCTCATGTCTTCATAGAATCATAACATGTAATTTGAAAGTATTGTAAAAATCATGTTGTATAAAATATATCAATTTTAGGGTACGCAAGGCAATAATTTTTCTTTAAAAAAATGACATTACCAAGTAAAGATAAGATAAATTATTGAGGATAGTCAAACTCTTGTTCAACCTAGATTGCCTTCAAGCAACTTAAGAACCTTCAATTTTAACTGCAAACAGCTTTCAGCATTCCCTGAAAAAAAAATGATCAGGCAAACAGTGGTGAATCTAATGGGTCCCAAAGAAACCCAAAATTGTTTGGGAAAATTGAATTCTCCCCCTCCTGAAAATACAGTTTTTGTCATATTACTGTGAAAAATATTTACTTCATCACTGTTGCAGAAATATATTGACTTTATTCATATATTAAAACTCTCCCCTGAATAAATCTAGCTGTATAATTCAATTCCAGGGAAAGATCACTGGACTAAGACTCAGGAGATTCTAGTTCTTTTCCATATCTTGCCAGATTTAGTCAGGTCACTATGATTAAGTAACTAAGACTTTTCTGAGCCTTAGTATTTTTTTTTAAATTATACTTTAAGCTCTAGGGTACCTGTGCACAACGTGCAGGTTTGTTACATATATATACATGTGCCATGCTGTTGTGCTGCACCCATTAACTTGTCATTTACATTAGGTATATCTCCTAATGCTATCCCTCCTCCCTCCTCCCTCCCCTCACCCCACAACAGGCCCCAGTATGTGATGTTCCCCTTCCTGTATCCAAGTGTTCTCATTGTTCAATTCCCACCTAAGATTTTTTTTTTTTTTTTGCCAAAAGTCGATTTAGTAACAGTTGTCCCATTCATTCCAATTACCAGCAATAGAGTTATTCAAATTAATGTAGTATAATATCAAATGTAAAACAAAAATAAATATAAAGTCATTTAAACAGTATTATTGGTGTAGCAGAGCAGTTAGAATAGACTTGCATTCCTTACAATACAAGCTACTTAACCATTGAAACCCTTTAGCCATTGAAGAACAATCACAAAACGGAGTAATGAAAAAAATTGTTAAAATAATTAAATTAAATATATGTTCAATAAATAATAGATATTTAAAAGTATAATTCCCTGAAAATATAATAATAAAATTTCAAAAAGTAAATTATAAATGTAATTTTGGGGAAATGTGAAGTAAATACAAGTACTGTTAGTTTTCCTGAACTAGCTAATAAAGGCAGATAATTCACCTTGGTATGTGAAAACACAGAGTATTTTCTTTGGACAAGGGGTAGTAAGCCTTATTCTGAAATAATATTATTGTACCATTTAAAAAATCCCAGATAAAAGTAAATTTAATTTAAAAAATAAGAATATAAGAATTGTTTAGTAACTATGCAATTCTGCCGTGCCTGGTGGCTCACACCTGTAATCCCAGCACTTTGGGAGGCTGAGGCAGGCGGATCACGAAGTCAGGAGATAGAGACCATCCTGGCTAACACGGTGAAACCCTGTCTCTACTAAAAATACAAAAACAAAATTAGCTGAGTGCCGTGGCGGGTGCCTGTAGTCCCAGCTACTCGGGAGGCTGAGGCAGGAGAATGGTGTGAACCTGGGAGGCGGAGCTTGCAGTGAGCCGAGATGGCGCCACTGCACTCCAGGCTGGGTGACAGAGCAAGACTCTGTCTCAAAAAAATAATAAAATAAATACATAAAAAACTATGCAATTCAACAACAATTCAACCAGAAAACCAGAGATTTTGAAAGAAAGAATGAAGAAACAAATCATGAAGTCTCACTCTGTTGCCCAAGCTGGAGTGCAGTGGCAGGATCTTGGCTCACTGCAACCTCCACTTCCAGGTTCAAGCGATTCTCTTGCCTCAGCCTCCCGAGTAGCTGGGGCTACAGGCATGTGCCACCATGCCCAGCTAATTTTTGTATTTTTAGTAGAGATGGGGTTTCACTATGTTGACCAGGCTGGTCTTGAACTCCTGACCTCGTGATCCGCCTGCCTCGGCCTCCCAAAGTGCTGGGATTACAGGCATCAGCCACCACGCCCGGCCCCTGATTCTTACCCTAAAGCAAAAATTGTTTCTAGAGAACAATTTTCAGTTCTAAGGAAGTTAGCTTTAATGCATGCTATATGTCATGGTGTAGGAAGCAGTATTTTACGGTGCTTTGAAGGGTGGGGACTCTCGAACCCAGCTGTGCCACCAAACAGCACTATGCCTAATACATAATGGGAACTCAATAAATATTAGCTGATATTGCTATTGAGATTTTTGTGAGTGCTGTAATTTTAAACTACAAAGACTAATCTACAAACAAAAAAAAAAGATAACTCTGCTGTTTACTCTGAAGCCATAGGTTTACATCCTTAGGAATGACAAAGTAAGACAAAGGAGACAGAAAGCTGAACGGATCTGCTTGTTTCTTAAGCTTGATGGATCTTGCAAGGGCCTGAAGCAGGAGGCAGAGTTTGGTGTGTGATTTCAAACTCTTTTCATTAAATACAGAGCTTGTTCAAAAGTATCACAGTTCCCATATGTTTGTAACTACTCAGTAAATATTAAACAATCAATAAACTGTTAACTTCCTCTTTCTTTCTCTACCCTGTGGACAAAATGCAGGGGTTCCTTGAAACCTGCTCTCAGAAACCTACTGACTTGAGCCCTCTCTTCATATTGGAAGGATTCACTTACTGGGATGTGTCAAAAAGCTGAAGAACCTGCAGAAACAAATGTCTGAATCCAGTCTTCTCTTATTATAGCCCAAATATCAACTGCCGTTATTTATCCTGGGATTTCTCTGAATTCACTTTTATTCCCCTTGGTGTTCCATACATACAAACATCAAATGGAGATAGTTTACCATCTTGTATAATTTTTATTAAATTAAGTGCACTGTTGGGGAATCTAAAAAGGGGAAAATCAGAATGTTGGATTATTTGTGAACTTACATAACTTGGAATAAAACTATAATTAAAAAATTGATGGTTTTCCTTCTTCTATCATTCCATATCAATTTCAAAGTGAAATTTGGTGAATTATACTTTGTACAAATGTTATATTTCATTATTATATATGTATATGTCTATATATGTGTGTATAATGTGTATATATATATATATATATATATATACACAAAAATATATTTCATTATTTTTCTGAGAGAAAGTTAGACCAAGGTTAGCAAAGTTTTTTCCTATAGTACCAGGGAGTATGTATTGTAAGCTTCGTGGGCCACATCTAATCTTTGTCACATATTTATTCTTCTGTGTTTTGTTTTTGTTTGTTTCTTTCACTTTGTTTGTTTTACAACCCTTTAAACATGTAAGCAACATTCTTAATAAGTTGGCCTTAAAAAAACAGGCTGCTGCTGAATGTGGCCCTGGGGCTGTAATTTGCTGACTCTTAAGTTAGATGCTACATGCACCTGAAAACAAGCACGCTGAGAGTGAAGATGCAGAGGGAATGGGATACACGAAAGAGATAAAACTTGTTTTTTTGTTCTTCTGATGCTGAAAACAGTGAAGAAAATATATGTACTGAATGGACTTACATTTTCTGCCATTGAAAATACTTACTTAGGCCAGGCGCGGTGGCTCACGCTTGTAATCCCAGCACTTTGGGAG